>NC_136002.1:22408581-22708581 GCF_048128805.1 Centroberyx gerrardi
ATATATAATGTATATAATAGATGAAGAGCTGCGGTAAGTAGGGCGAGAATTTGATGCTCAGCTAACTTTTTGTAGAACAACTCCCAAGTTTCCCAGCCATGGTGACACTTCCTCTGCGACGCGCCGTACCTGACGGTGTGAAACAACTCCCTGGACGACCGGTGTGCTTACTGCGATCGCCGCCGTGTGTCTGCCACCTATTTTCTTATCAGCTGATGCCATTAGACGCATCAGAATCAGGATTAGATTTACTGGCAGGGACATTTGCATGTAGCTGAAAGTACAGTACTGACAATGTACAGCAGAGCAATTGCATAAGGTTGTTTCTTAAGAACTCTACAGCGAAAAAAATAAAATATGCATCATGATGCGTGTAATGTAATAGTTGACCCATCAATTACCTGAGGTTCCACGGCACCAAGAGATACATAAACCAGTCATGCATTTTATTAGCATCTCCATTAATCTATCATACAAAGTTATGAGTGGTAGGGAGTGAGGGAGGCAGTATGGACAGGCAGATGTCTAAAAGTGCTAATTGGGCTATTTGTTTACTCCATGCCAGGTGCTTGTGTGCAATCTGAAGCATGGCAATACTCCCAGCGGCAAGCAGTGACCCACTTGTATCGTGACGCCTCTCTCTCTTTAACTAAACACAGTGCCACTGTTTGTTATCAAAATGTTGCCTTGAAATATTGAGAGCAGCTGGCTGAGGAGACTTGCCACAGTTTGTTCGCTTGAAATAGATGGTGAAGAGAGCGCCCGTATGGATGTTAGTATATGGCTCAGAAACATCAGGTGAAAATGTACTGATTGGGTCTATACAGTAAGTGGCTTCTTTAGGTTTGATGACACTCCACATGACGCTCAGCGAGAATAAATGGCAGCGTGCAGGAAAGATTGCGACCCAACTCCCTTCCACCCAGGCGTCTACCTGCTCCAGAAAACTGTGGCAGCCACGTCACCCGCCATCGAGGGTGTCTCTCTATTCAGCTTGCCCTCCTCAGAGCCCCCCCCCCCCCCCCCCCCATCCCTCAGATGAACACTTGTACCAAATGTACAAAATGAGTATAAGTTGAACTGACTTTTGCATAACCTTGTATCACTTTATGAAGTTAAGCACGCTGGTATTTAACAACCTCAGAAATAGTACCTTTGTTTTGTTATGATACATAACACATAAAGGATATGTATTAATTACAATGTAATCCCAAAGGTAGATTCGGCTTCTGCAGTACTTCAGACTCCCTTCCACCACAGGTGTTCTACAACTGCAATCACACTGTATGCTAATGCTGATATTGATATTGAATAGAAATATACATATGTTTAGCTTAACACAGCCACAAGCCAAACTACCTTAAAGAAACCAGATGGAAACTGAAGGACCCTGTTAATTTGATTTTATGATGATCACAATATTTGTTGGGAATGTGCATTTTAATGATTATTATTGTCACTTTTTCCACAGCCCCGCCTAGTTTTACAGCGACGCCACCACAGTATGTGGAGGCGAAGGAAGGGGGCAACACTCTGCTTAGCTGCTCTGCCCAGGGAAATCCTAAACCAATGATCAGCTGGCTGAGGGAGGGGGAGGAGCTTGAAACCACCGTAAAATACTCGGTAAGAAGAACTAATGGCTACAATTCTTCAAGACTTATAAATGTGCATAAATATATCAATAAGGTTTGGGCAGGGATGGTCTGGTCCACTGAAGTCAGCTCTACTAAAAATATACCAGGCTAATATCAATGTATTCTACTTTGGTGCTGCTAATACGGTTTTGTAATAAAGCTTCAATAAAGGGTTCAATACATGGTACTGTGGCTTTAATTGATATGTTGCAGACCTTGAAATGTTGAGTCATTGCAGTCATGAGTCAGTTCCTAGGTAAGCAAGTAAGTAATTTTCATATCTGCAATATACTATATGACTGATACTGATATTTACCTGGTCTTAGTGTACCCACAACTTCAAAGTTGGAAACCTGTCTGTGATTGGCCAGACAAGTCTGTCAGTCAAGCTACAGGAAGCTTAAAATCCTCCCCTTTCTCTGTAATGTCTTCAGTTAAAGGAAAAATCCACCCTAAAACATTTTAGCACTGTTTAAAACTTGTATTGGTGATGTACCTTACATTTCTGAGCCCATTCTGTTGTTTGGTGGTGTATTTTTCTTATTCCTGTAGATAACTGACCAAACATAGATGATGTGACAGATATTTCCAGAAAGATGTTTTCAGCACAGCTACAACATGTTTGTTTGATAGCAAAAAAAAATGTTTCAATTATCTAAAATATTTAAGGTAAATGTCATATTTTGATCAAAAAGCAAGGGCTTCTTTCTAGACTCAACATTTTGCAGAGAAATCCATGGTAGACTCTCACTTTTTTCTCGAGTGGACAAACTCGCTCTCTTGCTCTGTCTTTGCTCTCTCCACCTACACATATAACTCACAGCAGAATGCAACAAGTTCACGCCTCTTCTCTGGGGCTTGTCAAAAACCATTCTGGAAAATGTAGGAAGTAGAACTTGAGGGAAACTGTGTACAGTATATCAAAAAAGTAAATTACAGCACTTCATCGCAACATAACTCACGGAATGCACCGAACATCACAGATTGATGATATATAATATCCGAGGGTGGATTTTTCTTTTAATATTCCAGCGATTTTTTTCAGGAACTCTTTGAAATGTGGGGGCCTCTTCCGTCTCCATGCCTCCACATCCTCATATGTCACTGATATTGAGAAGCCTCAGTCTGCTGCAGGCGGCACTATCAACCATTTGGAGCTGCCTGTGTGATATACAGTAGTGTACAGAAAGTGACAGGAGTGTGTCCCTGTGTCATAGTGTGTGTGTCGTTTACGGGGCTCCCCCCTTCTCTTTCACCCCTCCCTCTCGCCTCACTATCTCTCCCCACAGCAGCCTCGTTTTAACACAGTTGCCTTAGTAAACGATCGGACGACATCCTAATGCATTATTAATCTCCTTCTACTGCATCAATATTACATTACTCCTAATATGAATGTTACACTAAAAATGAATATCAGTAGTGAGAGCCAAATGCCTCACTTCACTAGCTTCACCGGTATGCGCTGAGACATATAGAGTGCGGTGCATTTATCAGCTCTCGCCTTATCCATTTGCCCATTCATAAAACTCTTATATTCATGTGGTAGGAGCGGGCAAGAAAGCCAGACACACGGTCAAGCGAAAACCCTCAAACTTTGGAAAGCTCCTTCTTGTGGCGAGGAGGAGACAGCCCGGGTGTGCGTGTGCGTGCGAGCATGCGGGCATGTTTGCTCACCCACATGCTCACTTCCATGGAGATGCCACGGAGAAAGGGAGGAATGTGACAGACAAGGACTGGAGAGGAGGAGGAATCCTCATCGTCCTCTCAGCAAAAACCCCCTGCTGTTTGAAAACCCAATCTCAGTCTCTCTGGATGGTTTCAGCGCTCGGTGTAGTGCGTGTGACAGACACACACATTGAGATGCTGCTCTTCATCTAATGCCTCCCCCTTATCTACTTTCCTCGTCTTTCCTCTATCCCGTTTCTCATCATCTACTGCCTTCTCTCTCTCTCTCTCTCTCTACTCTCTCCTCCCGCTCCTCCTTTTCTTTAATCTTTTCTCGCTCAGCTCGGATTGAGGATAACATGCGGCGCACAGAAAGTATTGAAATGGACTGACGACCATTACACTGCATCAGATACCGTTAAGGTTGCTGTCTCAGAAGTCTGCCACAATAACGACTGTATGTGCGCTCAGCCTGCCGCACGCATTTCATGTTGTAGCAGCTACGCACAAAATGCTAATGCTGCTGGCTGAGCAATGATACAGTTTACCAACAGACTGACTGGAGCTAAATGTTATTTGGGTGGGTCTTGTAGCTTCTAAGCTCTCTTGGCTAAAACATTTGAAAGACAGATGAATAGGAATAATTCTGCAGGCGTAGCAGATTCCCCTCTCAGTTGCATGAATGGACAGGCTACAGCTGTGTGTGACTTGAATGGACAGAGCCTTACAACCTGTTGCATAATTTATGAGGGTATTTCTATTAGGTTTGGTTAATGTGTTTCTTCACCACTTATTGGTTCTCATCAGTGCCTCCGCACAGGGACACGCAGCTACATAGAGTTAGATGTTTCCAAGGTTACCACATGCAGGAATCAGGACCCAGAGTTAATTAAAGGATGACACGTTGATGACTTTTAAGTGTTTGTTGTATTCTCTTTGGAGTAGACTCTCACCACACACTTATCCAATCAGCAGAGACATTCTACTTTTAATACCGATCGTTGATAGCCAGAAAAATGGCTTGCAATGCTTGGGTTGATCATACATCATATTGTATCTATATTTGCATTTTTAGTAGGGCTGCACAATTAATAAAAAAAAAAAGCGCAATATGTGGTGAGTGCTCAAAATAGACTCCTAAAGATGGTATTCTGCTGCTGAGAACAATTTCTGGCCTATACATTAAATAGCACATTGTAAAAAAAAAAAACGTTAATTATATTCAGACAAAGCAAATCTCAAGCAACAACATCTCAGTTTATGATTAAAAATGTGTCTTGTTTGCTGAAAAATCTAAAATAATAAAAAATCTGTTTCTGTATTCTGTATTGCAATTTATATTCAGCAAAATAATCGCACTATGATTATTTGTCAGTATCATGCAGCCCTGATTTTAATCCCTCTCCCTTGTAAATGGTACCGCAGGTACACGATGGCAGTCTAACCATCCTTGGCATCACTAGAGATGACAGAGGGGCGTACACATGCCGAGCCTACAGTGACCAGGGAGAAGTCCTCCACACGACCCGTCTGTTGGTTCAAGGTACTGTTCGCGTGAATCAGACACACACACGCAGTGAATGGAATCATCATGGTGAGCAATCGCACCGTATGGCCAGTATAATGTGTTGGAGGAGGGTTTACAAATCTGTTTATACAGATCACCAGTTCATGAAATAAATAAAAAATGTGAGATGATATGCTCTGATTCCTGCCCCACCCATACCTGCTGCCTAATGTTGCATTCGTATCACTAAACTAGGCCATTTTCATTATTTAGACGAGGATGTATTTAGTGGCATCCAGGAAGAAAGCCATGCAGCTATCTGAGCTGATGTATGTAGCATTCCTTATGGGTCTGTATCAGTCAGTCAATAGCTTTGTCTGGGGCTGCGTGTGTGCGTGCATGCGTGTACATGTGTGTGTGTGTGTGCGTGTGTGTATACAACAGGGCCTGTCTGTGAGAACATCACTGTCTGTCTCCGGTCCATTAACTAGGCTCTCTGCTACACACACAGATCAGATAGATGGTTGTGATACCAGCCTCACTCTCCCAATGCAGCGAGCGAGCGCTGCAGGAGTTAACAGTGTGTGTATTTAACAAGCAACTGAGCACCTTGCTTTTATGGTAGAGTTAGGATAACGTCTATGTTAGTCAGTATGCAAGAGCCTATAAAGAGGATGACACAAAAAAACGACTGTATGTACGCATTCACACAAACAACGTTGCATCACACCTCATAAAATCTTGGTTATTTTAGTATTTAAAGCATCTGAATAACGCTGTAGAAATCTAGAGTGATGTGGAATATGATAACCACACAAACAAAATGTTTGCTCCCGTGTTTTGTTTGGTTGAATATCGGCGAGAATGAAGTGCGAGGGCAGAATACAAGGTGAGATAAGGACTCATACCCAGAGCAATAACAAGCAGATATCCGAGGAGTCATGATTCTCATTCCCATGATCTGTTTTTAATTGTTATGTGAGACAGCCGCACACTGCACTCAGTAGTCCCACCTGATGTATAAAGCCGTGCACGCTGAGAGGAAAATAACCAGGAGGCTTGTATCTGGGCCCACTCATAAAAGACAGCTTACCTTTCATGGCTTCTGCTGTTTTATTGAGAGTTCAGAGCAACCTACAGTTCCTCGGGGGACGGAAAGGTTACAATGTGAGGCATGCATAAGC
Organism: Centroberyx gerrardi; assembly: GCF_048128805.1. NCBI lineage: Eukaryota > Metazoa > Chordata > Actinopteri > Beryciformes > Berycidae > Centroberyx > Centroberyx gerrardi. The sequence continues at coordinate 22,414,572 of NC_136002.1, forward strand.
TCCGCCGCTGACTACTATTAAGGTTACAATAGCTGGCTGCTCACTGTATTTCACATCAGGCTGTGGTGATGTATTGTAAATAATGCATAGTGTGTGCTCTTTCTCTGATCTGTTCCTGAAAAAGAAGTCTGCATTCCCTAAGTGGAAGTAGAGTAGGCCTGTATAGGGTGCCATATTTTTATTTTTTTTTAGGATTTGATAGTAGAGTGTGCTGTTACAAGTATATAAGGTACTAAAACTGTTTCTGTTTCTCTCAGGGCCTCCATACATTGTCTCGCCGCCAGAAAACATCACTGTAAACATATCCCAGAATGCACTCTTCACCTGTCAAGCGGAGGCATATCCTGGCAACCTGACCTACACCTGGTTTTGGGAAGAGGACAACGTCTACTTCAAGAAGTAAAGTTATGATCAAGTTCGCTACCGTACCGCAACTGCCTTTTTTGTGTTTTTGCTCTGACCGACGGGAAAGTCTTGTTTAAGCACTCGGGCAAGGTTGAGTCTTCAGGTTCTCTTCCTTTGAGCCTCACAGTCCGTTAAATCACCGCCCTGCTAGCTGTCTAAGGCTTTTATGCCAAAGCCTTTGTGTTGTGAGTGACATTGTGTGTGCCTGGGCGCCTTTTGCTGCGGTGTATTTTGAGTGACTATGACTTGGTATGTGGCTTGTGCGTGTGTGTCTTTGTGTAGGTGTGTGTGTGTGCGTCAGTGGCCTGTCCTGCTGTGGCCCCAGAGGCAGTAAGAGTGGGCCTAGCAGGGGTCTGTCTGGAGCGTGTCAGGCGGGTTAGTACGCTCTGATGACAATATCATATGACTCAGTCCTTGTGTCATCATATGCCTCTCATGCAGTGATGATCTGAAGCGTAGCCAGGAGCTCTGCAGGCTCCCCAGAGCAGGTCTTTAGAGGCTGAGAGGCTTTACAATGAACAAGTGACAGACAGAACAAGTGGAAGAGGAGAACAAGTGAATGGGATTTTGACTGGCAGTGAAAACAAGTGTCCCAGGGACTTTCAAAGAGGAAGTGCACTGAAGTGTGTTGCCCGCAAGTCCAATCTAATTTTACACCGCTTTTTTTGTCGGAAATCTTGATTTATTACAGTAGATAAGTGAGATATGCAGGAGAGAATCACATATAATTTGATTCAAAGATGAATATTCTGTTTGAACCTTAATTTTCATCGCATAATAAAATGCTGAATTACATCATTGTGTGGACACGGGGAGCAGTGCTCTGTATTCAAAAAGGCAAACTGAAAATGTGCTTCTTCATTAGAGTGTTTCATTTGAAATGGTGGCAGGGGAGAAAACATGAGGGCTGCAACATTGGACGATTATGGCAATTAGCAGATTTATTTGACTACTCTATTTTTTTGGAGCTCTCTTACAACTGGTTGCTGTTTGACTCTCTGCTGCTCTCTCATGGCACCCTGGTGTAATTTTGCACAAAAAAAAAAAAAAACCCAGATCTGTCCTGTTATGACTATGTTTCAGTGACATGTTGTGACAACCGTCTGCGTCCTATTTGCAGTGATCTGAAGCTCAGAGTGCGCATCCTCATCGACGGCACCCTCATCATCTTCCGGGTCAAGCCAGAGGATGCTGGGAAATACACCTGCAGTCCGAGCAACAGCCTCGGAATCTCGCCCTCAGCATCAGCACACCTGACTGTTCAGTGTGAGTGTTACCGTGGCAACGCAGTGTAGGGGGAGGGGTGTGGAGAGGCTGTACAGTGAGCTGTGTGAGGAGGGAGCAGCAGCAGTATGGAGGCTGCTTGTGTTGGAGGCTGCTGTTTTATCAGCTCCACTGCCTTACCACTGTAACGCACTGCAACCTTCTTGAATTTCAAGGTCACACGTTACGGAGAGAGAGCGCGGTTTTTGCCCCTCGTCGTTTTGACCGAGCCTTTTCTCACCAAGTTACAGGCAATTCGACCATTTTTTTATATTCTCTATGGATTTGACGATGAAGTTATTATCTATTTCAATTCTAGCCTTATTCCCAGACACAAAGATGAGGCCAGGCTTGTCCTCAGACTCTATTTGTCCTGCTCCCTTTGAGTCTGGCTCCCTCAATGTGCCCCGAATGAATTGAAACGGTGACCTTTCTGTTCATCAGCTGAGACTGATGAGAGAGAAATGCCACTCCAGGCCATCTGACTTTTTATCGTCAGCCCCAGTGTGTTGGCTATGCTAATTTGCTCCCAAGTTGCTGTTGGGAGCATTGATTTCTGTGCTACAGTATGTGAGAGAGATGGGGATCTGCAGCACTGCAGCCAGGCCACTGATTTCATCATTGGCCTCAAACAGCCAATGATGAAACCAGGCTGCTTTAGCTCAATCATCAACCTTTATACAAAATATGCTCGTATCTTTTATGGCAAGGATTACACCCCATGCAAGTTACTAGGGGTGGGACAAAATATCTAAATTCAATATATCGCAAAACAAAAATGTGACAATCGTGGGGCAGAAAAATGAATCGCAATATTAGCTACATTTTATTCTGCTGTAGTAATCACAAAATTGCACTTTGTAATGCCATTTTTAAATTGTTCACATTCTAGCAAGCCAACGCTATTGTTAGAAAGATTTGTGTCTCAGAAATAAATATAATTCTGCACAGTCAGACTTTGTTGTTACTGAACTTTTATTTATTACATTGTATCTTGGTTGTATCGAATCATATGTTGAGAATCGTGAGATAAGCATATCGTCCCATCCCTACAAGTTACAGGACATTTTACATCTGCTGCGAAACCTCTTTACGAATTAGATTGTACTAAATATTTGACACAGATGTTATTGATTATTTGCCTGTAAAACTGCAGTCTTTCTGACTGTTTAACCTCTGACCTCCAGACCCTGCCCGAGTGATCAACATGCCCCCGGTCATCTACGTCCCACGGAAACTGCCAGGCGTCATCCGCTGCCCGGTGGATGCCAACCCACCTGTGACGTTAGTGAAGTGGGAGAAAGACGGCTACCCTCTCAGAGTGGAGAAGGTCAGCCTGCCTCAGGGCTTCATTTGCATATCCAGATGTTGAGCCTCCACTGTACAAACATCTCCTTCATAAATCGATTACCCCTCTGAGTTATAGCATCCACCGTCACAGTTACCCCGGCCTAGTTGAGAAAATTTTCCTTTTTAAATCCAGATTGCAGATTTCAATTTTATATCAAGGTGTAATAATAAAGAATAATTGGAAATGATTGCAATTAAAGATTGGTCCTAACTCCAGCAGAGGCATCATCACGCTGTGTTATATTTGGCACATCCCTTGATATAGAAGTGGTTCAGTTCAACCTCACACCATTAGTAGAGTTTATCATGATGATACGATAAATCATAAGACATGCACAATATATTTTCTGTTTTAATTAAGTTTGCTAGATTGAGCTTTCTTATTTATTTTTAATAGACAAACAGCAGATTTGTGCAGACTTGTGTAAATGAATGTGGCTAAGGGGCGCTCAGGTTTGCTGAGGTAAAGTTAGCGCCAAACAACAAATCACAGAAGGGCATATTGCTATTGCCTCAAGTGATGAGTGCAGCTATACTCCATTTCAAAATAATGCTTCTCCTTTCCCGAGTTTGTCAGTGTGACTGTTTAGGTTTTTTATAGTGCTGATCAGACTGACTTAAGCACTTTTTGCCCATCTAAAATAGGCTTAATTCAGCTGATTTAAATGGATTTTTTTTTTTCTTCTTAGGCAGCTTGAAAATAAATATTTAGGTGGGCTGCCAAGATTTTACAATACATGAAAAACCCTGAAATCAACCACTCTTATGTTCTGTTTCAGTACCCTGGTTGGAGCCTGATGCCAGATGGAAGTATCCGGGTGGCGGAGGCCACAGAAGACTCCCTGGGCACCTACACCTGTGTGCCTTACAACGCCCTGGGTACCATGGGCATGTCCCCCCCTGCTACTCTGGTGCTAAAGGTACACCACTGCCCATGTTTGGTGCTTTCTGCTGTCCAGTGGTCTCTGTGGTTTAACATATACTGATCTATCTGTACATGTGTGCATTATGTACGCGTGTGTGTGTATCTGTGTGTGTCAAGGATCCCCCTTACTTTAATGTGAGGCCTGGGGGGGAGTACCGTCAGGAGGCTGGGAGAGAGCTAGTAATTCCGTGTGCTGCTTCTGGAGACCCTGAGATACCAACCATCACCTGGAGAAAGGTGCAGTAGACAAAAATACACCACAACAAATCTCTGAAAACCAATTCAGCTACTCAATCTGCTTGTTTTTGGTTGTGTAGTGAAATAAGATATTTGTTATCTCACTAAGTAATTGTAATTTTCATGTCCCTTGAAGGTGGGGAAGCCTAGCAGGAGTAAGCACAACGTCCTACCCAGCGGCAGCTTACAGTTTCTGTCCCTCAGCAAGGAGGACCATGGGGAATGGGAGTGTGTAGCCACCAATGTGGTCACGAGCATCACTGCCAGCACGCGTCTCCTAGTCATCGGTACAAACAATCCACACAGTGCTCTCAGCTTGCCAGAGCTTGCTTAGTTTTCCCAGCTGATCACCTTTCATAGTGATTTTGTTGTGATTTTGAGTTTGCAGTGATCTACTTTTACTGTACTTTTTTGAGTTATTTGCATGCAATAACTGACCCTGATCCCTCTTGCTCTTTGCCTCTTCCCGATTTCCCTGTGGCGATCATTAAAGTTTCATCTGATCTTATCTCTATGGCCGCAATAGCTTTATACAGTAGATTTAAAGCCCCACTGCAGTATGGCACCCCCTGTTGAAACACTGTCACCCCACCGTGGGCTTTGTCTGTGTGTTGAGTCTTTTTACTCTCAGATTGAGGTACTGATACAAGCACTGACAGTAAGTGACAGCCAAATGTGAGTTACACCATACATGTAAAAGAGTTATTAAGTTTAAAATTCTTAGGTCCAGATTTGCTAAGATTGCATTGTGAGGTCAAGTCTGTGCATTTTTTTGCTCCTCAGTTGCTTGAATTACTGTAGAGTAAGAGAGAGTTTTTGTTTTATTCACTAAGAAATGTATGCAAATTAAGTTGTGGACCAAACAAGCCCTTAAAAAGAGTACTGCACAAGCAAACAGCCCCTTCGAACTAATTGCAAACACAAATCGGGAGCTTCAGCTTTAAAACTCTTCATGCCCTAATGCGGCCAGTTTATAATTGTAGCGTTCTCTGATCTGATTTGAGATTCTAGCATGGATTACCCTCTCCTTTGCTTGCCTTAGTTGCGATGTTGGCCATATCTTGCAGCAATAATAGCAGCCATTTTGAATGACCAAACTCTTTACGAAGAGTCTTCTGATTTGGTCATTTTGGTGATATAGCATGTGCTCTTCCCTGCACAAACCTTTAGTGAATCTGGGCCTTATTTTCCATTTATATGTCAGACTCTTCAAAATTTATAGGGCTACATAAATTCTGGATCAGGGCTTAGTCAAGTGCTTGTAAGTGCGTGTGAATGTGTGTGGCTTTCAGTGTGGCTTCTCGTATCATGTGCGACATGTGAACAAGTCAGTCAGTCTGCCCCAGTGCCCCAGGACCTATGGAGTCATTATACCACAGCTGGCAGCGTTCAGCCCGTCTCCTGGTGACTGGGCCTCAGCTGACAGGTGTCACAGGCTGCGGAGCAGACAGCTGTGGTTCCTCAGACCAGGCTCAGGTCTGCCTTTTATCCCAGTGAGGAGGAACTGGCTTTAGGCCACATAGCACAGCTGGTAGGTGGGTGGGATGTTTCGCCGCCGCCGACAGCATCGCTGCTCTTGAACTTGACCTTACCCTGGTCACCACCTCAGCCAACGTTATATTATCCAATGAGCAGGCAGACGCATTACGCAGCAGAGCAGCTTGGGGGATGGTAACAACAGCAAAACGCTCTTCATTTGACTCAGTAGATGATGCATTATTGGACTTGGGTTGAACTCAATCAGTGTGATTCAGAGTCTGAGTTACCAAAATACCGGTTAATGGAATAAAATTAACATATTGACAGCACATCTATAGCTTCATTACTGTAAGTGATTGTGAAATGATAGTTTTAAGTAACTTATGTAGGATTAGATTTGGTATATAAACTGTACAGTGTGTTTTATATCTATTATTTCCTCTCTCTCTCTTGAACACTCAGGCACCAGCCCACATGCTCCCGGCAATATCCATGTATTGCCCTCAACAACCTCTGCTAATGTGTCCTGGGAGCCAGGTTATGATGGCGGCTTCGAACAGACATTCTCTGTGTGGTATGGTCCAGTGTGAGTGCATGTAGTTTACTTAAAATCAATGGTCTGTGGATGTGGAAAAGGCTGCTTGAGGGGTTATGGGGCTAGTCTGACATGGGAGCAAATTTTTTTTCTGCCCCCCTCTTTGGTGATAACATATGAAATTCAATCATCGCTTCATGACAGAAATGTTTTGACACAGCATATTTCTCAGGACATTTAGTAGATATCCATGTGCATAATTCATGTTGTTGTGTATTAGGAAAGTAATGGAATGTAATAGGAAGTCATTGCTGTAACATTTGACTAACCCATACATGAGGTGCTGTGAAGGCACAGTTATGATTGTATTTTTGGATGTGTGTGAGTGAAATTCTGCTTGAAGTTTTGCTGTAACAAGTAATATAGTTAACAGTCACCTCTGCCATGTCCTCACACCATTAGATACAAATTTGTTGACTGTAAATATTAAGAAAGAGACACTGATGATTGCATATGTATCGACACATCCTCTTCAGTGTGCTTGTGTGGTGTAACATTGGGCATGGAGTTGTAACTACAAATTTGTGAGTCAAAGCCCTCTAATTACCTAGTTAAGTGATAATTATACACTGAAGGAGTAGATTTCACATTCTGGAGAAAACACAAATTATAGCATACTGCAGTATTTGTTTTATGTCCAGACCAACCAGAAACAAGAACAAAATCAATTCGGGGTCCCGTCCCAAAGTTTAAGTAACGCTGATCTTCAGCACACACCTGCGACTTTATCTTCTGACCAATCACAGCTAGGATGTTATTTATCGTAATATTTACCCTCACATGTTGTACTGCTTCAATAATGTGCATTCCCCTTTCTCTTTCCCTGTCTCTATCAGGTCAAAGAGGATAGACTTTGGGCCTCACGACTGGCACTCCATGCCAGTGTCTGGTGCTCAGACGTGGTTGGTGGTACCGGGGCTGGAGCCTAGGACTGAATACCAGTTCAGTGTGTTGGCACAAAACAAACTGGGCACGGGCCCATTCAGCGAAGTTGTGACAGTTAACACTGCAGGTAGGTACTGGTGACAACTGCCTTCAGCACACATAAAGGGAATGGGGTGGGGTTTTTGCCATCCATGTTGCCTACTATTTGACTGGAGGATCAACCCACTGAGTGCCTGGGTAATATACAGTGCATCCTTGACTTACTGTATGGAATGGCTTTATTTTTCTATGCTTCTTGGTCTATTGAAAAGACATTATTTTTTTATTCTGTATGCCCACTAAAAACAGTGGTATGGAATATACTGCCCTCTAGTGATGTCTAAACTGATGTATATAATATGCCTTTATTTTTTATTTATTTATTTTTTTTTACTCACATCAAAGCGGGTGGTAGCTTTGGGCCTGATTCAGACCGTGACTTAAGCACAGACCCCACTGCACCAATTCCATCCCTTGAGTCACACATGGGGATACACACGGCCTCCTGCAGGATACACACTTGAGGATATGTAAATCAAGGCATGTCTACCTGCGATATGCGGATTCTGACTTTGAGTCCGTTTGTGTGCTCCTTTCCCTGTGCACCCAAAACCTTACAATATGGCTGGCACACACATCAGTTTCATGATGTAAAACAAAAGATCTGCGAGCTAATAAACACCAAAGACATCAAATAGGCAATTTATTGACTCTTTATATCTAAGCAATCAAGATGAGTCCTGCCATTTATGTGCTGGAGAAAGTAAGGTGGTGCCAGGGCGCTCGGAGGGTGTCAAGAAATCATTTAAATGTGCTAGTGTTAGTTTAGTCAGCCAACATGTGCTCATGGATAGGACCTTGATAATTCAGCTGTGCCGCTGACTTGCAGAGCTGACATTCCTCCTGTGTTGCTCCAGAAAACAAGATAACAAGTTTTAAAGCAAAATAGTGGCTTGTTGTGATTTTAATAGAACATAAATGTCATTAAGAAACTCATGTTTTGATATGTAACCTATTTTTGATATAAAAAAAATATTTCTGTAATTGCAGATTCACATATTTCAGATTTTTGACTATATTTTATTATGTTTGTATCCAATTCATGTCCCAAGGGCATGTTGCCAATTCAATCTTTGTGCGCCGTCGTCCTAACCGAAACTGAATTAAAGGCGCATGGTATTTAAAAGCAATGCCTCAGCAAAAAGGCATAAAGGGAGAAACGTCCATGGCCTGATTTTCCATCGTACCAGTGGAGAGGACAAAGAAGCCAAGGTTTTGAATAAACCCATGCACAAATAGAGGCACACCCAAAATCCTCAGTGCGTGCATCAAATAGTGTGAATAGGAATTCAAACCTGCATATCTCAATCCGCTTAAGACTCATGCAAGTTTACACAGTCTGAATCAGGCCCTTCGTGGAGAAAGTCAGGCAGTGCCCATTGATTAACCCCAATTCACAACTGAGTGCACAAGCACAGAATAAAACATGGGCAGATTATTGTTCACTTTTCCCTCACAATGTGGAAATTGATATGTAAGTGAGCCATCTACCAATCAAGCCATGAGCTGTGAAGAAGTCAATTATTAAAACACTTTTTTGGTCTGCTAACTCCATGAAGTCCCACATGAAGACTGATGGCTCGTGCGTCCTCCTTTGTGCATCTCACCACATATTACTGAGAGCAAGAAAAGAAGCAATAAAAGAAGTGGAACCAACCTGAGAATTGGTGTTTTAAGGAAGATCAATTCCAATGACTTGAAGATGACAACTTCCTAATATTCCTGGCCTTGGTTTATATAGTTTAAATTCCTACTGTGCTACACGTTGCCAGCAAGCGTTATTGTTTTGCAAAGCCTATTGCTTTTACTCAACATAGGCAAAATGAAACTTGTGTAGCTCCGACCTAGCCCACTGCTAGGGGTCAGATAGCAGCCAATAGATTGATGGCAATGGACAGTAAGGTTTCCAGTTTTTTTGTTTCTGATAGATTTGTTACATGATATTATAACCAATAGTCTATCACCTTGATATAACATTATTTTCCTCATTTTGAAATATCTGTGATCTGTGTAATGACTTCAGACCAGGATAAAGATGTATTTTGGCTAAAGCGATGTATCATGAGGTGTCTTTTAGTTTATCTGTATACCTTCCTAGGATGCTGTGTAACGCCTCTAATGTCAACAAATCAACTGTCCCTCCGGTGGATTGAGTGTCTGTTGTGACATTCAGGAGTTTTGCATTTAATTTTGCATTCAATTTTTGGTTCTGTCATATCTTGACATTAAACATGCCACTTGGGCAAGATTGTACAACAGAATAGTGAACTGCTGAAAGTGTGTACATGTCCATCTACATGCAGCATGTCATTGCCTGAGAAGGAAAACTGTCTGTTTTTATGTAGTAAGGTTTTTCATTTGTGGGTAATCAGGAACACTGTGCCATGTTTCAAAGCATTTTATTTATTTTCAAAAAGAGAGGTTACCGAATAGTTTTTGATGCATGATGATGTTCTGTCTGTAAAAAAACATCAATATCTGAGGTTTGACTCTAGTTAGTGCAATCTCAGTTTTCACCACATTTTGGTTTTCAGAGCATGTCACTGCAGCACATCAATACGGAGTTTTCTGTCTGCATTGTGTCTGAATGAGTTTTCTCTGTGTCAAGTATTATCTGCAACATGTCTGGTCTGCTGCACAGGCTCCCCTCTGAGTACCCCAGAACCACTGGTGCTTCTTACTCCACCACGGTGCCTCACAGCCAATCGCACGCAGCACGGTGTCCTCCTCACCTGGCTCCCCCCGGCCAACCACTCCTCACCCATCGACCGCTACATCATGGAGTTCCGCCTTGGGGAGAGGTGGGAAGTCCTGGATGACCTGATCCCATCCACCGAGACCGAGCTCATAGCCAGAGACCTCGTTCAGGTGAGATCCGCATGTATTTTGACAGAAACAGGATTGTTTGATGTTTTGGCTTCGGACTGTCATTTCTTTGGAAGTGAAATGGCGCAATGGGTATGAGGTTTAAGTGCTGCCTAACTAATTTGAGGGTGTATTTGACTGAAACTTTTAAGAATAAAAGATCTCCCCATTTAATGTTTATGTATTTCATGATGCCAAATACTTTTGGCACAAAACATTAAATTCAATACATAAACATTAAATACGATAAACAGTAAAAAGGTCTTTTTTTTTATGTGTAGTCCATATTCTTCATCATCTGCAATGATCTCTAGAAGACTGAAATTCATATTGAGGACATTACAGACTCTGGCTATCATATTTTCATTTCCTCTTGCCAGCCTTTTTCAATAACAAATCAGCTGTAGTCTACACTTGGCTCAAAATTACACAAAGATAGTTTGTAATAAATATAATATGATATATATATATGTATATAATAAATATGAAATAATAATTTTTTTTTTAACTCACATAACTGCTCCTGCTATCATGCTAATAATAATGCTGCTTTCATGTAAATGATAATAATACTAAGAAGAAGAATCATCATCTTTACTTATATATTTATTTATATTTTCAAAACAGTTACACAGTGCTTTTTGTATATCTGGTGTGCTTAGCCATAAAGAAGTAAGTTGTACACAGCGATCGATATGTGATCCGGTTATAAGAAGAGTGTGTTTGGTTTTGTTCCCTGGCAGGAGTCTTGGTATGAGTTTCGAGTGATGGCTGTCATGGATGACCTGATCAGTGAGAGCAGCAACGTGGTGGGAGTGTCTAGTACAGGTCAGTCATTACAAAATAAACAAAAATTACAAATTACATGTATTTTTTTAAGTGCAACGTGTACTTTCTATGCTACATTTTGAAATTATTTACCCATCTAACAGCTTGCATTGCTAGGTCCTTGCGAAGAATAGATTTGTGATTTTTCCTCTTTGTAGCCTGTCGATTTTACCCACCCTTCTAAAATTGCTTTACTTCAGATCCCTTCCCCCCTGCAGAGGTGGCTGATGAGGGGTTGGCGCGGCCTGTGGTGGCGGGCGTCGTGGCAACTATCTGTTTCCTGGCAGCGGCGGTACTGTTCAGCACTCTAGCAGCTTGCTTTGTCAATAAGCAACACCGCCGCAAACTCAAACGCAAACCAGGTTGGCCTCCCTCTCTGATATTATACTGGATATAATATACATATACTGTACATACATACACTCCCAGTCAAAAGTTTGGGCACACCTGATTGAACGTACTATGTTTTTCATTCTCTTAAAGCCATTTTGATCTAAAGGCTTATGCTTAAATGCTTGAAATTTGTTTCTTAGACAAATATAAATAGAAAAGTTGATGCCTATGTATGGATTTCTTTCCAAAGCCTTTGCCTTTCCATCAAGGCAAAGGGCGGCTACTTTAAAGAATCTAAAATATAAGATAGTTTTGATTTGGTTTAACTTTTTTGGTCACTGCATAATTCCTTTTCTGTTATTTCATAGTTTTGGTGTCTTTGCTATTATTCTGAAATATAGAAAATAGTAAAAAATGTGGTGTGTCCAAACTTTTGACCGGTAGTGTAGCTTGTCTGATTTCTACTGGTGGTGTTCAACACAAGAAACGCTAAATTCCTTTTTGTTTGTCCTCTTAGATCCTCCCTTGTCGGTGACACACTTCAGGAAAAGCATAGAGTCACCGTAAGTAGCTTCTAACAGCCAAAGCCAACACCAGAGCCCCTGCAGTCCGCCAGAGGTGGCTAGTATTGTGCATGTTCTTATGCACCTTACGCTGTTTCACAAAACCTCTCTCTTCCGAGGCGTGCTGTGACACGGCATAAATTTGAATAATAAACAACAGTAAACTTTTATTGTGAAGCAGCTGGCAACAGGAAGTACAGTCTGGCTAGCGAAGCACTACCTTGTAAGTGTGGCTGCCTATTTCACACAGCATGCATTCTCCGGTGCTTTTTTTAGTAAGACGAAGGTTTTGTATAACTGATGTGGCAAAAGAGATGTTATTATATCTGGATGAAGCACACAAGTGGTAGACAGGGTATCAGGGAGGTGTGGAGGAACATGTACGGTAGCAACCTCTAGCGGATCACGGGCAGATTAGGGGGGGTTCAAAATAGCCAAGTCAGCATTTTAAGCACATTATCCAGAGTGCCAAAGCTGCAGTCTTTATATTGATTTTTGATCCATCTGTATTCAACTGTATTCAACCTTTAAACCATTTGTATTCGACCTTTAAGGCTGTCTGCTTTCTGCATGATTCCAAGTGTTTAATAATGGCTATTTTTGTTTATCATTGAAGCTGCACATTTAATGTACAATATCAGCTATGTCTGTCTGTCTGTTTGTCTGTCTGTCTGTCTGTAAAAAACTGTATACATGTATGACTACATTTGAATCTCAAAAGAAAATCATTTGTGACAATATTTTGTGTAAATCCCATTCCAGATCAAATGTGTGGTTGCTTGTGACTATAGATCGTCAGCAGAATCAAAGTAGCCCTTTTATTTTTCGTTTATTGTTTTAAGCGGTCCAGGCAGGTCAGGGAATCCATATTTAGTCCTTCTTGCAAGGAGTCTTGGCGTAGCAAAAGATGAACCAGGCCCATGTCGTTTGTCTCCCATCGCAGGCCTCCTCTCACCCCCTTGCCAGGGGTAGAGCCCTGCTGGGACGAGCCTGCCAGGAGCAGTTACTTGCCCCCGCCCGCCAGCCCCCTGTGAGTGCCTGCCTGCACCAAAATACAGAGTGTGCTGCGCTGCACTGGCTTGGCTGCATGGTTAATGCATTGCATAGAAATTATCAACTGACAATGACTATTTGCTTTAGTGTACCGCTGGCCTAATTGCATGCACGGACTTTCACGCACCATATACAGAGATTAAATTTGCATCGGCTCAGCTGCATGTACAGTACTGTGTATATGCACTCTCTATACATGTATGTCTACCTTATGCATTCAGTGACTTAGGAAGTGTTGACTATGCTGCTCCTGGTGTGGGCAAATGAGGCCTGGTTAGATGTCATCCGCTTTTCTCACATCAGCATTTGGTGCAGCATATTGCAGATTGGCCTCACTTCTGCTCAAGAAGATGTAGTTGACATAGATCTGTGATACGGTTGTCATGGTTGCGTAGTTGGTTCTCCTCTCATCCCGTCACTCTGGCTTGGTTCATTAGCTGCAGTCCTATCAGGACGCTGCTGCCGCCATGAGCTGGTCATTATCATAACGCAGTTCATTATGGCTGCCTTGATATAGTGCAATGGCTTTGTATTATGTCATCTGTTTAGTTTAGGAATGAAACTGTGGAAACTTGCCAATTCAATTACTTTGCTTAAGTTCTTTCTCTTGTTTTTGAATATTTTATGTAGTTTCCTTAGAGTCTCATTAGGTGTTTGTTAATAAAACCCGTGCCTCCTTTTTCTCTGTCAGGTTATCGTCAGGGAAGATCAGTCCAGAGAGCTCCCCTCCATCTAGGCCCCGCTCTCTTTCTTCGGAGGGTTCCCAAGGTCCAGGCCTGTATGTCAGGAAGCTGCCCAGCCCTCTGAGAGAAAAGGAGAAAGAGCTCTCCTTCTACAAGAAAACCAAGCGTGCCATAGCCAGCAAGAAATACAGTGTGTCCAAGCATGAGGCGGAGGTCACCACGCCTATCGAGCTGATAAGCCGCGGGCCCGACGGCCGCTTCGTCATGGAGACCAGCCCACCGCCCCGCCGCATCCAGGGCTTCCCCTTCGCAGAGGAGTCTGACATGTACCCCGAGTTCCGGCAGTCTGACGAGGAGAACGATTTTGACCCCGGGCCTCTGCCCCCCATCATGCCCACGCTGCGGCCACAGCTCTCCCCAACGTCCTCCAGCCTGGAGTCAACGCAGCCCCCCACCTACAGCCCCCGCCTACACAGGGCCATGGAAGGTATGAGCTTTGCGGAGGGCAGTGCGCTTCACGCCTCAGGGCAGGCCCCCGCCTCCCGCTACAGGGGCTTTCCCCAGGGCCCGTTCTATGGGTATCTAGGCAGCCGCGGTGAATCAGGGATTCCGCCACCATTCTACATGCCTGACATCAGCCCGCGTAGCTCCGCTCTGTCCTCCCCCCCAGGCACCGCCGAGGGGCCCTTTGGTTACCCCTCCATCCCGGAGGAGAGTGGAGAGATGGAGCACCATCAGTACACTGCCTCTGGCCATTCTCTGTCTCACATACACAGCCCTCCTTCTCGCTCACCTGAAAGCTGGCAGCCTCATGAGTTCCCCTTCCTGGGTCTAGAGGGTCCACGGTTCATATACCCACCTCACCATCCCTTACATCATCCCCAGGACCTCCCCGAACCACCCCCATACCCCCCTCACTCTCTCCCCCCTAGCCGCCTGCACCTCCCTCCCCTAAAGGATCCATCTAGCCCTGGACTCCTGCAGCTGGAGGTCCCTGTGGCTCCCCCAGGCAGAGACAGGCCCCCGGGGCCTCCGGTTAGGCGTTTAGCTATGCAACAGGCCCAGAGTCTCGGCCAGCTCAGACACACGGCCCACGGTGTGGGTGTACCAGTGTTGCCTTACCCCGACCCGGCAGCCCGCGCAGGGAGCCCAAGCACAGCCCCCAGTAGTAGCCCTCAGTCCTGGCTCAGCCCGAGGGCGGGGCGCCGGGCAGACCCCAGCCTCCCCCCGCTAGTTCTCCAGCCCTCCCGTCTCTCTCCGCTCTCCCAAAGCCCCCTTAGCACCCAGCCGGGTTCCCCAGATATTCTAGTGCGGCCCCCTCCCCGCCCCAGCATCCTCCGCACCTCTCGGTCTCTGGAGATGCCGGAGATCACCCTGCAGCCCTCGGCCACTGTCAGTTTCTCCCGGAGGTCCTCCCTGACCACCTCTCCCACTCAGGGCCAGGGAGCCAGGCACCCCAGTCCCAGTTACCACGCCCACATGTCCTATGCCTCCACTGCAGCCAGTTACCCCTCCCAGTCCCCTTCTCCCCCTCCGGAGGGCAGGGATGTTTTCGGGCAGAGGCCATCCCAGAGAAGGACAGAGGAGGAGATGCTGCCCTCAGAGCCCTCTCAGCTCCAGATATCAGCCTCAGGGTAGGTGATCCATTCCAGTAGAGAATAGTCACATATTTATTTACAGAGGAGACTTCTCTTCTCATCAGCTCTCTATTCCAAATTTCCTCAGTATTTATCCACAGTTTTACATGATGTTTTCATTTAGGCATAGTTAGGATGCATATTTTACAGTAATATGCAGAAAGCATGTAATTGCATTTAGCACACATTTTAGCAGTTCATAAAGATGGAAATTCTCTAAATGTTGACAATTCGATGGCATGTGAAAGCTGAATTTGATCTTAAGATTCTGTAATATTGTCCTTTTGATTTAATGGCTCATATTTAAACCTCATAAAATCATACTGATTTACAATGCAAGTAGAAATCAAATATAAATATGGTGATTAGAGGAACATTTGAAAAAAAAACCATTAGCTAACCCTCTGTTATTAGACTGTGCCATATATTTTTTATGTCCCCCATTTTGAACACAACATTGAAACTTTGAATTGGGGCATCTTTTCTCATAGGTAGATTTAAATTGGATTTGATGAAGTCTGAAATTCTGAATTATTGGTAGAAGCAGCGTCCTGATAGCATCCCGAAAATATAAATGGAATGTGTGAAGTAGTATTAAGTGTTATTTTGATGCTCACCTTTCCATATCTTTATCACTTAAATGTATATTTGATTAACTATCATATACCTTTTATTATGTTATATTAGATTAACCTCAAAAACTAAGGGATATTGTGCTATCAGCTGAAGCCGGTTTTCCATGAGGGAATACTGCAATCAAACCTCACTGGAGGAGCAATTTTTAACTTTCCATTACATTAAATATTTGGATAGATCAAAGCCCTCATATACAGATTTTAATCCAGGAGAAGCCTTTGCAGATATAAAAAGGTACCTGAGGCGCGTACGCAGTCGTACCCCAAAGTAGTTTTCTGCACTGTACACATTCCTGCGCCCCCTCACACCCACCTCACCACCCTCTGTGAATGCTAGAAACTACGAGCCTAGCTTAAGCCATGAAGCAGGGACTTGCTCCTGCAGTATCACTGGCCTATATGGGAAAGTAGCATATAGGGCTGCTGCTTTATACGGGGTAAGGGTCTTACCTCATTTGTTTTTGATTGATCTCAGCTATCTGGGCAGCGTTGTTGTGACCCGGTCCCCTACGCCGCAATAGGTAAGGGTCGGACCCATGTCTGAGAGGGGAGGGGTCAGCAGGGGGAGGGCTCTAATCACTCTCTCCTTTAAAGGGGAATCGCTTTGGGTTGTGCCTCTGTACTGGATTCAAGTGAAGTACAGCTAATGGTTAATGATTGCAGGATACATTCTCAATACAGTTCCAAGGCACAGAAAGCCTGCTGTGGTGTAGGCTACAGTAATTAGGCTTGTGAGCAATATGCGGAGCGGTTTTGGACTGTGGAGTAGCATTGGATTTTGTCTTTGATTGTGGAACACAGACATGTTTCCCTGCACAAAAAGCCTTGAATCAATAGAGGACCCATATGACTGATAGACTGGAGTATTCCCCTTTAAAGTTTTGTTCCATGTGCAAAATGCCATGCATGCATTCTCTAAATCTCTCTCTATGACCAAACAAATAACAACAATTCTCAAACTAAATTCTTTGTCACATTTGTTGTCCTAAGTGCTTTCGTTTTCTGTCATGTGACTGTTTTTAATGGCCATTTCCTCTTCCTGTCATGTGACTGTTCTTTAACGGCCATTTCCTCTTCCTGCCATCTCCTCCCGTCAGCATGGTGAAGCCTCTGTACGCAGTGTTCATGTTTATGGAAGTGTGCTGTACAGTGTTCATGTCTATGGAAATGTACTATATTTAACACACTGTGGCCCTTCACACAGTATAAGTGATAATGGAAATGTGCTCTATCTGTCCAGGACTGTTGCAATTCTCAGATTTGTCCCCCCCTCTCTGCTAATGGCTCTCAATCTCTCTCTCCACAGTGACAAATGATGGACAGCATCTCTAAAGCTTTGTGTTCCTATGCCTTTTGAAACAATACATGTTTGGCACAACAACTTGACTTAATGAATCATTAAGTCAGGTTTTGAGGCTGTTGTATTCAGTTCTTTGAAAGGCAAAGACATTGAGCTAACACTGAGCCTCATGAACCTGAACTTAAATGTTTAGTGTTTGTGAGGTTATTTGGATATTAATAATTTACTCGCATCTTTCTATGAGAGATGGACAACAAAACAAGAGTTTTCGGTATGAGGTAAAACTATTTCTGAAACAGTATGAGAGTGAAGATATTGAAACTTGATATGTAATAGATAGATGTTGTGCTGATTGAACATTGATTATTTTTCATTCAATTTAGCATGTATCACTCATGAAATGAAAATAGTTCTTACAGTGTTCCAGAAAGAGATTTCTGTTTATTTTGCATTTTGAAGAAGCACCCAAACATACTTCCATACCAACACACCTAACAAACTGGCACAAAGACTTTCATGCACTTAGATAGATTTATACTGTAAATAGTGATATTGGAGGAACTTAACATAGAATCTGCAGTAAGACTACATAGTTACAAGGAACAGTGATTTTACAGTTCCAGAAATTATTTTCATTTTATGGGTTTTATACAGCAAAGAGACCAATATTGCCCACATTTCTGAAGCAATCACTATTTAAAGGCCCAATCCTGAATCTGAGTACAGTGCAATTATTGACTGAACTCTTGATATAATAATTGTACAAATATAAACCTAAAACTGAGGTTCAAATGCATTTGTTTACATTTTTATCATTGTTTATTGCAAAGACTACAAAATGTCCCTAATTTCGAGCTATAATGAGAACTGAATATCACCATAATGAAGTCCTAAATTCTGGATTGGGGCTTTAATTTAATGTTTGTTTGAGAAGTAACTTGCAAATACTAGCAAATAATCTGAAAAAACACAGTGCCAGCATACGTAAACTGATCATTCTTTCTTTCTTTCTTTCTTTCTTTCTTTCTTTCTTTCTTTTCTAAATTTGATCATCCATCAATGCAGGTAGAAATGGAAATTCGTCTTACAGTAGTGAAAGGGCTCATTAGAAGTACAAGAGCTGCTCATCAAATCATATGATAGAGCCTGTTGGAAATAGGAACGGCTTTTTTTTTTCTTTCTTTTTTTACTGTCGTTTCACTTTGAGAAGGTAGCGAGCCTGGCTGTTGGACTAATGTAAAACAATGTATGCTGTGCCTCTCTCTTCTTCCCAGGGAACCTCTAGGTGCGTCTAGTGATCCTGCCGGGTCTGAGAGCTTACCAGCACTGCTACACCACTGTATTACTAAAGCCAAGGGAGCAGCTGCCAACAACAATAACAACACAACCTCCAGAAGGAGAACAGGTTGGTCCGACAATTAGAGCAAAGAGACGGCAGATTAGCCCGGAACATGTAGGCGGCGTGACGCTCTATTGACTCCCTGTCTCCCTCCCAGGTGTGTCTCCCTCTCAGACCCAGCAGCAATCCCAGACACCCCAAGAGGGAGAGGATCTCGACTTCCGCAGAAAGAGGAAAAGGCAAAACAAGAAGAACCCGTATCTCTATTTGACCTCCTTCCTGCATCGCAGGCGGTCTGAGGAGGACCAGACAGGCATTCTGGCCAGTGCAGACTCCGAGGGCCCGAATTATGGGACTCTACGCTGACCCGTGCGCCCAACACTGTCACTGACAGGCCAAGCCATTGGACTCGACTAAACTGACCCCCCACCTCCCACCCCCGCCCAGTCCCAGACCCCCCGCCTCGCCCCCCGCTCCCGCCTCCACCCCAATCTCTCTATCAAGCTAATACATTTCTTTTAATCTCTAATGTTCATCGGTGTATGGGAGTGGGAAACATCAAGCTGAATACTCCAGGGTTGGAAACCTGTCTTCTGCTGGCATTTTTCCAATTATTCGAAGACAAGAACAATGGCTTTTCTCAGTTGTCACCACTACTTGTCTCTGAGGAATTTCACTTGAAAAAACGCTCTGAAAATATATAATGTACATAAATAGTAAAACAAGGGAATTTAAGCTTCCTCCTACAGTAATAACAATGTGTTGGTTGAATATGTCACAACACGTTAAAAGTTTTCACTCACTGGTCATTGAGGGGTCCATATCTTTAGGTTTTTCAGTGATACAGTGTACTGTTAAGCCTGGTGCGTCTTTGGACAGGGACATGAGTCTACCTTTCCTACAATACAAATAGTGTCAGTATCTAACACAGGGTTCTTATCACAAAATATACCTCAGAGTAAACGCAGAGTTGCTGTAATTCTTGTGGTATACTGTATACGTACTTGACCTTTTTTCATATGAAAATGTATGGATTAAAAGGTTTATATCACACGCCGCACTCATGAAATGGATAATATGGCCTAACTTTTATCTGATTTTGAAGCTTTTTATTATCAATATTAACCGGCATATTTTGTTTTTATTTTGATTGATTATCCGATGCCAAGCATGGCATGATACTCATAATACAAACCATTAGAAGACGTTGTCTTAACTGCAGTGCTTGATGACACCGGTCATCACAGCATCACGTTAAGGCAGAGACCGCAGCCTTCAGTCTCGTCCAAATAATTTGGGACTTACACGCTCAGAAGAGGTTCAGCTTGTAGGGTTAGAACAGGGTGATGACTTGTGATGTGTATAGTAGTATGTATTTCATTAATACGGAATCATTTGTGAAATTCGGCACGTCTCTAGGTGCCTTTTTTGCCTTTTCTCTCTTGTTTTTTGAACATAAGAATCAACTGCCTTTTCCTTCGCCTTCTCATATCTGTCTCTTCGGGGAGCGAGAGACACCAGTATTATCTGTGTTACGGTTTTATTTTCTCTGCCAAGGACACATGAGTCAGAAAATGCTACAGAAGATGCATTACTCTTGATTCTTCTTTTTTTTCTTCTTTTTTTTAATATATTTCAAATGGGTACCTGCTTTGACTGTGTATATTCCAGTAATAGAACAGAACCATGATACCCATGAAAATAATAGTGAAAATAAAATTGTTCTGGGTTACAAAAATATAGCATTGAAGCTTAGATTTGAAAAACACAAATAAATCAGTACATATGTATAATGTCAATGGAGAAGTACAGAAGCACTGTACATTAGTTTTCATGCAGAAAGAAAAAGTAGGTACGGATGTTTTATCGTTCACAACAATTTACTAGAGCAGAATGTGATTGCTGTTGCTTCAGAAAAAAAAAAAGTTGAAAGCTGTTGCCCAGGCACAGTGCTGTAATTACAAGTGATGGGAAATATTCAAACGGTGGCCATCCTGACTGTTTATCTCTTTAACAACTGTATATTACTTGCTAGCTATTTCTCTGTATGTTTGTTAATTTTCAACACTAACCGATAATGAATGTATGTTTTGCTGTACAGGAAATGAATGTCCCGATGTCACAGAACATTGAATGACCCATTATATTGTTGACAGTGCAGCTGTGATTGGTAAGATGACCAGTTGGCACAATAAGTCCAAATTGTTTTACTTCTCTCTCTGTTATTCCTGTATGCATTTAAACAAGAGGTAATAGCTGGTGGGCCCACGCAGGTTTCGAGCCGAGCTCCCTTCGTTCTGATAGCTACAAAAAACGAATCGCCATTGTTACAGTTTTCCTTTTATCTTTAAAGCTAGGTCAATCATTAAAAGACATATCAAATAGATTCCCATCTACTACTAACAAATCAGAGGTTTTCCAACAAATATCCACATGAATGAATTGACTCAATTTCTGCTTACGCTGAAATCTCAAACTCTTTTGACAAAAGTGAGAAAGTGATGATTGCCTGAAAGTGAGTTGCTAGAAATTGATGCATCGAAGTGCATATTCTACTTTAAGAATTGGTTTCATGTAAGATATGGGGGAAAAAATCTATATTTGTTATGTACTGTACATGGCGTGTATTGTATTTGTAAAGATAAATCAAACCATGTTTTACAGGAAGATGCTCCGTGTATAAGGATGTATGAAAAGAGGGGAGGACTCCAAAAGAAATTAGATTATATATAAAAGTATTTGCTTACAGTACGGCTTTAAGTGGACAATGTTTTTAAAACATTTTAAGGTGCCTCGTTTGTCATACTTTAGCAGACATTATTTTAACTGAGAAGAAAATAAACCTAAATGTTAGTACCGTACAATGTATTATTGCCATAGCCCGCTGGCTGCACAAGTTGAGTAGTATTTTCTCTGATGTATAGTATGTGAATGCCCATCCTAAAAGCTTTAGAAGCAGAAGTGTGTCGCCCTCTATAATCTTTCTGGAACAAGGAATACAATATTTTCCCCTTTCATGAGCACACATGTAGATCCACTCAAGATATCTTTGCCTTCAGGTGTCCAAAGCAAATAAACTGAAGGAAACTTTTCTAAAGAGTCACAGACATGTCATAGTCATGTACAATACGTGCTGTGGAAGAAATTGTGTTTACATTAGTTTGATAAAGAAAAGTGTGTTAGGGCATAGTTGCTTTGAACATTACGACTTGGTGCTATGTTTAACTTTGTGGTGCTGTAGAATAGAGGTCTAAGATTTTTTGTTTTTTTTTCTTTTTCTTTCCACAAGCAACTCTTTGGTCCTCTGTGTTTGACCAACTAAACTAGCTCCGTTAGACACTAGGTCCTTATCATTACAGTATCATGGTGTAATGACAGTGATAGACAATGCTGAACATGGAAAATATTAGTATAACCTCAAATAATAGAGACTTGTGATGCTACATTCAAATGAACTCAAGATGACCTATTTCTATAGTGTGTTTGCAATGTCTGTCTGTGCTTCCAAGGTACCCTCTCTAAAGTATCTTTGTGTTGATATGGAGAATATTAACCCAGCCTAAAGGAGAAACATAATTGATCGTCACACTGATTTAGATTAGTATTCGTACGCGTTACAAAACACGTGGAAGGGAATCTGAGAGCATCGTCAGGTCGCGAGGGGATCTTTCCACACACTTCCAATAGGTCTAAACTCTTCGGTCGACAGCACTGTTTCAAGCACACTACTGCAGGGGCATAACCTTAATCACATTATTTCACCACCTTTGATGATAAGACTCTTACTAGTACTGTACAGTATAGCCATGAGTATTCATCCGCCCACATTTGTATTTATGCTGATTCTCCTAGTAAAAGGTATTGGGAAAGCTATTACTCATACATCCTCTCCATGTAGGATTTTACAAGTGGATGTAGTCTTCCGGGCTCTTTTGCATATTCAACAAAAACATGTACAGTGTTTAAGAGGGCTGCTTTGGACGTACTGTTAGATCAAGTTTTGTTTTCCAATTTTCTGCTTACAGCTTTTAGTGCATCACTAGGTGCTGGTAGGATAATACTTAGAACCGATTTGATTTTATTGTATTAATCTTGCATGTAGAGACAATACAAAACGCCTATTTAGCAATCATTCATGGACATCCAAACTGGTTGTTATTGGACAGAAAATAGAATATGTAGTATTTTCTATATTCTCTGTTTTTTCATGTGTACCAGCACTGAGAAACTAGAATGTATTATTATCGTAGGCTACAATAAGCACTACATCGTTGACTGTTTTAGCTAATGCTCATACTCAAGCAAACCAAGTAGTGCTTAAAGGAAGAAAATTTACTACATTTCATATCATTTTCATCCATCGAACTCTGTGCTGTACATCACATGTTTACATTCTGTATTCTATGTTGTTTTTGTGCATAATCTGTTTCCATAATGTTCTTTCAATTGAAACATGTACCAACAATGTTCATATGTAAATATTTCAAAGCAAAAACATATAATTCTTTTTTTTTTTTTTTTTTTTTTTACTTTTGTCTACTTTAAAATGATAACCTGATGTTTTTTTTTTGTATTTTTTTTTTTTTTTTTAGATTTGTCATTCTGTTGTGTCATTACATCAGGTATTACGCTTCACTTAACTTTTTGTGAGCAATTAACTCATACTGTATGGTGCTGTACCAAAGCCTTATGTATAATACTTGTATTAGTTTTCTTGTTTGCCACTGCTGTCCAGTGAATTCTGTATTTGTCTGAGATCATGTCTTACTCACTCTTCATGTTCAACTGCCATGGAACTTTGTTCTTCAGAATAAATAGATACCGAACGAACAAAAATGTAAAAAAAAAAAAAAAACACTCTGGCCTGTTACCAACTGTGGCCTGGATAGTGACAGTCACAGTCACAAGCCTTTAGGGAAATGCACAGGCTTACTTGTGGTGGCTCATCATGACGTAGACATGGGCCTGGCACATGCTCTATGCTCTATCTATGGCATGTCTGTGAGAATATGAAAGCAGTGTTGTATTCATGTCACCATATCATTTCAAATGCTTAGTCCCATACAAAATTTTCCTCTCAAATTTTTGTATTTTGATATAATAAAAAAATCAAAAGAGTTTTGTTTTGTGTGTGTGTGTGTGTGTGTGTGTTTGTGTGTGTGTGGTTTCTGTCTTTTGGAACACACTTCCTTCTGATCGGGATGGTGGAGGTGTAGTTCAAATGCTGGACACAGGGTGTAAGTGTTGGGTAGAGAGTGGGGAAGATACCAGGATGATACAAGCAGCTTAATCAGGTCAGATCTTTTTTTGTTGTTTTTTAATTCTAGGACAGATAGATAGCAGGCTACCATGAGCTAAAGTATCATGTTTCAATTTTTTTTTTTCTGCAAATCATAATATTCCTTTGAATTCACAGCAGCACCACCTTAACAGTCCTCGATCTAATATATGCCATTTAACTTATGATAGACATTAGATCAACTGCTACTGTATGTTTGACCACATGTACAGTATATAAAATGATTAATATTTTCGATCTAGCTCTGCCACTTCCACTCATATATTCAGGGAACATGAGTTGTGCTAACTAGTGGGGGAAAAAAATCCCTGACTTGAAAGAGATGAAGTCTGTCAGACTGACCTTTGTACTTTTGTTCAAATTCTTCCTCGCAGGCTTGGAAACAAACAAATGAGTAGTCATGCATACACCTGAGGAAATGGAAAGAGCAGTTAGTTTACTGACCTAACGCACAGACATTTTGAAGCCGAGCCTTTTGAATAAGCTGCATGATCTATAGTTTATTGAATAGAGAGATTAGACTCCATTGTTTTTCATATTTGTCTTTATAATTAAAATAAAAAATAAATAATTCTTAAAAACACTTTCATTTAACTGTTCAGTTAGGTCTTTTTTTTTTGATGCACCCCAAAATTCAATAGGCTAAGCCAATGGTTCCTAAAGTGAGGTCAGGGGACCAACGGGGGTCCTTGAGATGATTCCAGGGGTCCCCAGCAAAATGAGGAATAGTTACATTTCACAATCATTCTCTTCATGGACAAACACAGTGATATTATGTATCAGGATGGCTGTTTTATTCATAGGTTTCTCTCTTCCCACTGTTACCACCCCACCTACACTATATGGCAGTTATGTAATTCTGTGCCAAGCCTTATCTAACAGCAAACAAAAGATCAGATGGGGTTCCTTAGGGGGTAGATATCATCAAACGTGGGGTCCGTGTGTTCTCATACCTGATCATATCTGCTGTATGTTATGGGGGAAAAGGTTTGGGATTCACCCCTGGGGCAAGGCTACCCAGCGCGCGGGCACGTCGCGAGCAGTTGCGCGCGCGCCCGGTGACGAGTGCAGATTCTCTTCTTCTCACAGCAGCAGCAGGCACGCGGGCAGGCAGCAGCGGATCGAGGATACGGAATGACTCCCGTGCCACCGCCGCCACAGCGGTGTCGCACCCGAGTGTAGTTTCTTTCAACCTCGACAAAAAAATCTACCTCAACAAAAAAAAAAACACATAACGAAACAGAGCCTCTGTCTGTCAGCCTGAGCGTTTTTTTTGGTGTGGAGTGCGATGCTGGAAAGAAAATGTTTCCTCGTCGAGAAGCTCAGCGCTGTGCAGCATAGAGAGAGCAGCGGAGTGGAGAAGCGCGGTGTTGCACAGTTACAGGTAGGCTGTTGTGAAGGGAATTGTCCATAACTATCACGTACTGTACAGGCCATAATACCTCGACTAGTATTTTAGGTGCTTTCAGCGTCCTTAATGTAGACTCTTGACGCTTGCATTTGAAAGTTTGATAAGCAAATGAGCACTGAAGTTGGACAATAAGTGTGTGTGTGTGTGTGTGTGTGTGTGTGTGTGTGTGTGTGTGTGTGTGTGTGTGTGTGCGTGCGTGCGTGCGTGTGTGTATCTGCTGCAAGAAGCTGACTGGTGATCTGTCAGGCCTGCAGGTCACAGTACAACAGTGGCCTGCTAGGTACAAACTTTTCCAGTTGGCTACAGGACTGGCAATGTGTATTGAATTGCACCCCAGGATAATGATTATGAAATGAATCTGAGTTTACCTGTCAAGATGATTTCTGTTATTTTCCGTGAAGAAAAATCATTGCAATATCCACATATATCCATGGCACCCAATATTGACTTAATAGTGAGCCAATAGTACTGTGGTATTTTTATCTCCTTTAAAATCACTATAATGTTCCTTTATACACAGGGACTTAATGCTTTGCTGTGGTATTTGTATAGTATCTTTCTACAATCTATTATAGGATTACTGTAATTTTGTATGGGTTTTCCCCCATCCACATTAGATTACCATGACTTGTTTTGATCTTGGTTTCATCATTTCATTACAATTTGAATTTGAAGCATTCACTGAAAGACTCTATAGTTCTCCTTTGGCACTGGAGCCTACTGCTACTCTCTCTTGCAGAGGAGGTAAATTTGACAGGGATTGTGCTCTAAGCAGAATGGGATATAATTCACGGTAAGGCTTTGGCTGTCATCCCTCGGAATCTCCCTTTTTGACAGACGAGCCGCTTGTTGATTAAATGTTTGGGTCTCTGTTGTGTACAACTTCATCGGCCTGCTGTTCAGCCTGCTCTCTGCCCCTCATCTGTTCTGTGATGAGTCTGACTCCGAAGGTTGCAGGACAAAGATTGAGCTATGACACTGATTCAGTGTGAAATGAAATAAAGTTAATCTCACTCTGGTAGATTTCAAGCAGATTATAGGATCATATGATCACCTCCCCCCCACACACACACACATACACACCCTCCCCAAGAAGTGAAGCAGTGACAAAGCTCCAGTAAAGATGGTTGTTATCTAAGTTCTCAGTCTGGTATCTGCAGTGTGGCTCGCTCAGACAATAGCACACTGAATCCTGCGTGGTGGAGAGGAGATGCTGTCGCCTGAGGCAGATTGGACGATGAGTCAAAGCTGCTGGTCAAAGGTTCCTCCAAGGTTTCATTTCCTCCTCTTGCTGCCTCATCCTCAGTCTGGAGGAGCATCAAGTCACGATGGACGGGAGAGGTTGTCATAGCAACCGCAGGCCTTTCTCCACTGCGTCTCTGGCTGGTATTGACTGCATTCCAGCGCTCAGAATGAGAGCATGAAACCAACTTTCCCTCATTGCCACTTGGGTCTGCCTCTTTCTCTGGGGAGGACTGTGTGTCCTGTTCTTTATTTGCGCTTTTCTTTATCTGCATTAAATTCATGGCATGTTAAAGGTGCAGTTAGTACGATTTTTACTGTTCCATAGCACAAAATGACCAGAATTTATTGGCAGGAGTTTGATAGGGTTCCGATCAATACCAATAACAATTATTTTGTCAGGTGCTGAGATTTGTGGCTTTCAAAACTCCTTCTTTCTAGCCCGTAGTCTATTTTTTAACAAACACACACACACACACACATACACCTACTGCCATTTGCTCAAAGATGGAGGACGGTGCTGCGAGCGAGTGACCGGCATCCCAAGACATTTTGTTCTCAAGCCAGAAAAGACAATGACAAAGCGGCATCATTATTACAGTATTTTTCACTGTGATATATTACCTCTTCACTAGACGTTCCTGTTGGATCTCTGCTCTAATTAGCTATCTTACCCATCCCTATTGCGAAAGTGTGGCTTTGTTATTTAATTACAGGACGGCATAAGCTGTGCCAGAAGCCTGTGGATGTTGTTGCAATTCCATGGTCACCTGCAGAGGTCGATAAGAGCCATAGATTACTTAATGCCCCTTTAACGGCAACATTAGTATTGCTGTCTGTCTTTAAGCTTAGCTGTGTGGGTGAGTCTGTATTGTCGTATCCCAGGCACAGCACCAATACAGACAAAGGTGGCATCAGCCAAATGGCAGTTTTTATGTTCCCTCTCCTTCTCCTCGCCAAACTTCCCCTGGCCTCTTATATGTGATAAAGTAGCTGAGTCTCTAGCCTACTTACTATATCTATGGGGTCTATCTATCTACGTCTTATAATGAAGCAAACTTGCCTTAGACCAATGTGTTGTGTGTAGGCAGCAGCTCCTCACGTCATCATATACTTGCTAATACAGGTTTCATAAACACCATGCACGATTGCGTAGGCTGCCCTATTTTTCTTGAAAATGCCATGTAGGCCATCAGACATCAGGGCTAGATCTATGCTGCTCCAGTCTCTTGACATCGGAACCACATCTCTCCTGTTAAGTGTTACAGTTAGATGTCTCTTCTCTTTTGTACGTGCATCCAAAATAGATTTATTCTAAATGCCTCAGACATGACTGACGGGGGAAGTAGTGGAAAGATTATTCCTGCCTGATTTACAGTACCTGTGTGCAATAGTGATTCCAAGATTTCTAACAAAAGACCAGTTACTGCTGTGAAAATGGTGGGGTTTTTTTCATCCTGTTTTCCCGGCCTAATAAGCTACCCAAATTTTCAGTGTATGCTACCCATCTTTCTCTACCATGGACAATAACCCATTCAGAGTAAGATCACTTCATAAAATATTGACTTATTTACTACAGTAGCAGCTTCTCCTCAACACCTTGTCTTTTGATAGCTCAAAATAGACTAGGCTATTGAGGCCATTACCAAAATAGTCTACTTCTCAGGTATTGTAGTTTTCGTAATACCAAAGGGGTGCTGTAAGGACACTCACTTGTTCGCATGTTGCTTTCAACTCTTCTCCCTCAAGGTCTTTGAGATGGAAACAAAAGCCCATGACTCCTTGACCAGGCAGGCAGCTGTGAGTGCACACAGCTATTAAAACTCCTCTGCAATGTGAAGTACAACATGTTCCTACATTTGAAAAGACTCATTCCCCATTCGGTACAGTCAGCAAGGTCAGGTATTGTACTGTGTGTGTGTGTGTGTGATATAACATTTTATCATGGAGTGAACGCAGCAGCTAGGAATCTGTCGGCTCCATTTGCACAGCATAGTCAAAACATCGGAATGGAGGTTTTAGATTCTTTTACTTCTCTGTTTCTGATAATGGAGGGACTACATTTTAATAATAATTACCGTATCTTGATTATGCGGTACAACCTTGGCATTGTCTTGTTCTGTGTACTTCAGATATACTGGGAGGCACTAATTACAGTATTCAATTTGTAATTTGTACTACTAATACTTCTACAGTAATTACAAGTACTCCATTATTTGCTGACACACTTGTGCTCATTCAGTGACGTCTTTCCCAAGTGACACCTAGAAAATTGAATTTGATGCGACCCTTCTCAACAGTACATTTTCCCTCTGTGTAATGTACTGGGTATCCTCTGGCAAGGTTATGGTGCCTATTAGAGAGAGGAGACATAAGATGTGGATAGAGTAGAGTCTGATTTGGCCGGTGCGTCTGCCCGGTCACATTCTGCTGAGTCAGGAGGCTTTGTGGAAGTCAGTCAGCAGCAGCACTCTGTGTGGCGACGGGCCAATGGGCCTGGTGGGGAAATGCTACTACAGCAGTGGTCGGCCTGATGAATCAACTCTTTACCCCAAACATTTCTATGTTGATTAGGGGATCTGCTGAAGGAGGAAGTAAAACTGCCTCGCTAATTGACTGCAGGGATTTTTAGCGCTGAGTTTGGAGCTCGGAAGTGTGAGAAGAATCCTGTTGTTTTGGTTTTTTTTGCCCCCACATGGCCCAAATTCATTGTTATCACAAAGCATCTACATATCTCTGGAGCCTAGTTATGGGAAGATTGCAGAGGAAAATTTCAAGGAGTCTAATTTCGCTTTATCAGGGCATTCCTTCTGCTTGTTTACAGTACATAAAGACAGCAGTAGTAGTAATGCACTCAGGTCCCCCTTACACAGCGTATGGGTAGTGTCCTGATAGGGGCTGTCAAAACAACACCGACGTTCCCATGGATGGGATCGGCTCTAACTTCCAGAAACACGTCATGTGGAAAAAACAATCACCCAAAATCAGAATTTCCATATATTATCTAGGGCTGGGCGATAATTCAGTATTATCATTTATTGTCTTTCAGTGGAATCATAATGTGATTTTGATATATTGTGACATGCAATTCTGCTGGCTAAACTGATGATAACAAGCAAGTTTTATTTAAAAACTGACAAAATGGGGTATGAAAAATTTTAAGGAATATTATTTGGAAATTCCAGTTTTGTTTGACATCACACCTAACATTACAATTCAGTTCAATAGGATGAATATTAATGATGATATGATATTGATTTCAACCATATCACCCAGCCATAATGTTATCCCTGTCATCTTGAACAGTTTGGTCAAGGTTTGCACACAAGTTTTTCCCAAAGCTAGAAACAAGTGGGGCGAGACTCCAATTTATCTTGTTAATCAGCGTCACTTTCCGGAGCTGCTCCACCTTACTGTAATATTTCCCCCAGGGGGTTATGGGTACAATTTTGGTTAAAAACTGTCAGTGCTACATTAAAATGAAGCTCATTTGCTTGGGAAAGCTGAAACATGTTAGGAATTTACAATATCAGCCTCGCATGCATTATCAGTGGAACACCTCCCCGGTGTTGTAGCATGATGTCATCGAAGATTACAGCCTGGGCTCTGTGGATTTTAGCCTTGAGAGAGACGCTTGCTGCTGCAGCCTCAAGTGGGTTAATGTCTGGCGGCTTCATTGCATTGGACTCTTTCTCCCATCCGCTCCTCTCCACTCCACCCACCCACCTTCCCTCGCTCTCTCCTTCCCTCCCACTCTCTTTCTCTACAGTGGGCTGTTGCGGTAAGGCAGCATCATGGAGGCTGGATGTGTGGTTACCGCGGTGATTGAGAATGCTGCCTCAGGACCCCAGGGAGAACCAGGAAGTGGTGACGTCCTTGAGGGGTGAGTCGCTCCCGCTGCGCTCGTGTCAGCTGATCAGAATTCTGCACAGACCGTATAGATGTGTACCAAGAGGAGTGTATGTGTGTGTGTGTGGGTGGGTGTTAGTATATATGCATTCACGCATTCTCTCATGTACATATGTGTGCGTGTGCCTGCGTGTGTGCGTTTGTGTGCGAAAGAGAACATGCATGCATTTAAGTAGGCACAGTGCAATGGTGAGAGTAAGGCTAAAGCGTGGCCCTGTTCTGTGTGTGTGTGTGTGTGTGTGTGTGTGTGTGTGAGAGAGAGAGAGAGAGACTGGGGTTGTCAGCGGAAGAATAAAAAGGTACTGTCATCGTAAAGATCTAGATCAGGCCAGAAGCTTACTGGAGTCCTTATAGATTAACATTATGTCTCTCTAATTAGATCTTCTGTAAATGTGGATCACACACAGCTTGTAGTGTGTCAGTGTTCTCTGCCTCATGTCCTGATCTCATCGGGCTAAATCACTGCATCACGGCATGGAGTGACAAATCTGAGGCTGTCTCCCTTGTCTTTGTTGCTCATAAAAGTTGAGCTGAATGGACCTCACCCTCCACTCCCCAATACATTGACTCACATTTCAGCTGAAGGTTTTGTGAAGCGCTCCCTTGTGAGTGGATTGCCTTTATGGCTCTCTGAATAGAAAAGCTTTGCTATCCAGAACACACACACAAAAGCCACCAAGGCATTGCTTTGACCCTACCAAGTGTGAGATGCGACCATTTTTCAGACTTAATTATCTTGAGGATGAGTTTACTGTGTTTAGTCCCACAGATATCTGGTTGGAGCTAGATGATGATTTGTTTGGGTTTGTTTTATCTTTAGCATCACCACCTGAATATTAAGGATCCAAACGCCACAATCCGAGTACAATATGTTTTCTGGGCCATGCTGGTGCAGTGTCATGATTTGAGCCCCAGCAACGTATTGTGAATTCATCTCTCTCACTTGCTCCCTCTGGTGTATTTGAAAACAATTACAAGTCTCATTTGAAAAGCTCAGACTGCATGGACACTTAAACTCCATGACAGTTTTCTCTTATGTCCTTTATTTCTCCCTGTCTGTCTCCCTCTCTGCAGAGCCGGGTTACTATCTACTGACCTGGACAAAGACGATGCCTTACCTGAAGCTGTCAGCTATAATCCTCCATCAGAGAAACAGCCACAGGAGACATCCACTGCCATGGTACACACACACACACACACACACACACACACACACACAGAGTTTTGACTCTCTTATTCATATATCAGAGTTTGTATCATAAGTGTCCATTGCTGCACAACAGCTGTTTTATGGTGATTGCTCTCTAAGTACTGTTGACTGTTAATAGCTGCTGTGTGAGTGTTATCATTCAGCAGGTTAGTTAGACTGACTGACACTTATTGATTTGTTTGCCAGATGAGGAGTGATGAGGTCACTGAGCACCCGCCTGAGCCCCTCCTGCGCTCCTGCGTCAGCACGGCGAGCATGAAGGTCAAGAACATGAAGAAGTAGGTGCTCCCCATGACAATGTTGCTACTATTATAGGCTGTAAACCAGGGCTCTTATCCAGGGCAGTAAAATGAGGACCTGTAAAATGATGGGCGTGGCAAAGACAGACGAGTCAGCCTGCTGCATCTCTAATCCTGTTCTCTCACATGTAGGCCTAATATCTTTCTCTCTCTCTCTCTCTCCCTCTCTCGCTGTCTCAATCTCCCTCTCCTCTCTCTCTCTTTCCCTTTGCTTTTCTCTCCATCAAAGTGTGAGCCTGTGGAATACTGATGAGGTGCTGTTGTACTGTATTTTCAGGCTGACGTTCCCCAGAGGTCACTTTCCCAGGTTGGCAGAGTGTGCCCATTTCCACTATGAGAATGTTGACTTTGGCACTGTTCAGGTGAGCGCTGAAATACTTACACTGCATGAGTACGAGTCGTGTCTGTAGCAGGGAGCTATGTTTAGTAATTGTGTCTTTGGCTCAAGTTCAGTGGCCATTTTGGGGAATTGCAAATGCATTATTCTGGAAATGCAATGAGGCAGTCGCATTACATCTGACAAATCTGACTTTTCTGTCCTTGTTTGTCCAGGAAAGACAAACAAGGACAGAAAAGTCAGATTTGAGCCAATGCTGTCCATGTGTCATGTGTCAAACATCAGTTTTTACAATATTATTGTATCCTGCAATGCATAGATCATTGTGTCAGCACCATTATGAATTACAATTGTCTGATTCATTTTGAATGAGTCATCATCTAATCAGTGTGCTAATCTACTGACTTATATTGATGCCACACTCATCTGTTCACTGTAAACCTGTGATCCTGTCTATTAGTTAAATTTATGCAGATGATGTCAACCAGTGAGTAAATGGAAGAGAGTAGTTTCCTTGGTAGCTTACTGGCTTCACTGGCAAAGTTTGATTTTGCCATTTGCAGCGTCCTCATTTGACCTTCTTTCCTTGCTTCTAGCAGGCTCTGACTGAGGCAGCTCACTGTCCCAGAGGGCGGAGGAGAAATAGTTTAAGAGTTTCATTCTAAAATGAGATTGAAAAATGTGAAACCTCCTCTGACAAAATAATTGCGGTGATGAAAATAAAACTCACTATTATCTCTATATTATTATCTCTTGCAAACTTTGCTTACAAAATGTTAATATTTTAGAGGATAGAATTGCTATTTTCGAAATATTGTGAATGAACTTCAGCTAAATTTGTGTTAAAAAGATATATATATAGCATTTTGGAATTAAAAGTCTTCATATACACTTGTAAATATAGAGAAGAGGTACAAAATCTGCAAAGATCTAATTTGAAGCTCCAGTGGTCACCTGTAGGGCTTGAAGGAGGATGCAGATGGAGCCAAATCTCTGGCCACAGTTGTTATGGATTCATTGATCCTTCCCAGCCAACAGGGGATTTTTGCAGGTGTAGCAGTTTGAGTATAAGTAAGAGTTTGTTTGCTGCAGTGATAATGAGAAGCAATGAAGCAGAGGCGGTTACTCAGTCATTTGTGGAAGTGGCCGTTAGCCGCCTGGTTTCCCTCGCTGCAGTTCGGTTTGCCTGCCAGCAGAGTGCAGCAGTCTCTTCCTCCACGCTCAGAAGCTGCAAATGGAGCTTGACACAAAAGAGTGCATGTGCACTATATGCATGCTGAGGGGCTGCGTCCCTACATATAGTGTTAATGGACTACATTGTAGCAGACTAGAATCCCAGGATGCACTCTGTTCTTCCATGGCTGCCAAGGCTTTGATGGCTCCATCAGTGGAGTGGTGGCGAGTGAAGCAGCGCAGCAATCTCAGTGACCTTGAAAGGTTCCAGAGGGAGAAGATGAGCTGAGCTGAGCTAGGAAAGAGATATCCTGTCTGGGGAGACCAGGACCATGCTTCCCCCTGACACTCAATGCTGTACATACACACACATGTCTACACACATACACACACACACACAAACACACAGTGAGCTGTACATTATCGTGATACATATTATATGATTTTTTTTTACTGCTATCGGATGTTATTATATATTCTTACTACTGTATGTTATTGTTTATTTTGTTGACTTAACGCTGAGAGGAAGTTGGCCGACAGATGAGACTCTTTGTTCCTGTGGTAGCTCCCATGATGCATTTCCCTGTCTCCGTATTCGCAGAAT
The DNA here is from genome assembly GCF_048128805.1 of Centroberyx gerrardi. Classification (NCBI taxonomy): domain Eukaryota; kingdom Metazoa; phylum Chordata; class Actinopteri; order Beryciformes; family Berycidae; genus Centroberyx; species Centroberyx gerrardi. Next base: position 22,448,530 of record NC_136002.1, read on the forward strand.
GTGGCGTCAGGGAGGGAGAGTATAGATCAGGTCTCATGTATCCTCGTCGCAAAATAGCACAAGGGCAGCAGACTGCCTCTCCCTCTCACAGACACACACACACACACACAAACACAAACACACACACACGACTGATTCCACTCCGGATTAGCTCCATTCTCGCCTTGAGAATGGGATGAATGAGGATTGTTTTGAAATGAAGAAGGGTCGTCTATCTCCCGCAGCTTTGCCTGTGTATGATGGATGAGCGCGTGCGTCTGTGTGCGCCGGTTGAGCCCATTTACTGCCAAGCCCCTTTGTCACCAGAGAAGGGTAAAGAGAGGGAGGGCAAGATGGAGAGTGGGAGGGAGAGTGCAAGAGAAGAGGGAGGAGGGGGGAAGAGACTGAGAGAGAGAGAGGGAGGCAGCAAGGGGTGTAAGAAACAGTGGGAAGCATCCTCTTTTCATATTTTCTGCTCTGAATGGAGCAGTGCGCACATGATGATCCAATGCACTGCGAACGAGGCTTTTACGTAAGGCGGCGGGGGACGGGCGAACAGGCGAGCAAGCAGCGTCATTTTATTTTAACTCTTCTGAAACCGGCGGCGAATCTCACGCTGCCCTTGGTCTTAACTTGGCTTGTTGGAAACGCTTATTGAGATCCAGGACTGCGGTCGCACACCATGAGAGAGACGCTTCCTGCTGCCGGCCCTCTGTGGGTGGATACCTTAGATGCTTTAGCGGCAGGTAACTTGAATGTATGGATGCTTATGTATTCATTTGAGCTTTTGGTGCCAGATGTTCTTGAATAAATAATGTCTGCAGGTATGTTTCTGTCCGAGGACTGGGTCTGCACTGTGGGAGTTTGTTTCCGTTTGGGTGGACTGTCACAGGTGTGAGCATCATGAAGTTAGAGATGCTCATGCCTTACACGGGAACTTTGATTGGATTTACCCAGCATGCTTAACTTTTTGTGAGCCAGTCTAGTGTTTCATTGCATCCAGAGAAACTCTTTGCGTATCTATAATTCTTCACCATGTCATTATTGCATGATCCAGGTTCCCATCAACCCCCTTGGCCACATGACTCCATCAGTATTACTTGATTCAGTTGTTGGATTGCGGTTACTATTTCAAACGAAATAGTAGTACTAATCGGCATCCACATGTAAGAGTTCTTCCATCATGACTTATTCACGCACAATTTCTGGAGGCATTTTTTGTTAGGCTGGTTTGCTGTTGAGCAGTGATGCTTAACTAGGTCGCTGTGTGTTGTGTAACAGTGTATCTAGATGAGCTGCTAACAGTTATAAATAACCAAAACTTCCCTTGGCTTCCAGGCCTTTGAAGTCTCTCCTATGCCTATCAATGTATTCCCAAACTCCTATGAGGCTTTGATCTTCTCGGTAATGGGGCATATAGAATATTGGGAAGGACGACGGGAAAAAAAGAAGAAATTTGTGCTAAATCTACACCGCCTCCAGGGGCTGGCATGTTAGCAGCTTATGTATTATACATTTCATATTGCAGGATTTATGGTGAGAGGGTTTTAAGCTCAACGGTGCTGGTGGTCGAGGAAATCTACACATTTTCCCCAGTAGGCTCCATCATGAGCTCTTATTCTGCCAAATTCGAAGACAATTTGTCAAAATTGCTGAACAAGATTTATTTTTTAAGAAACATTCCTTTTATTGTATTTTAATAAATGCGCACCACCATGTTTTTTCAGAGATTATTTTCTTGGGTTCATTGTTCATCGTTGCTTGAGTCTGAAAGGTTGCTATACTCAACTTGCATATGCCACTGAGCACGAAAGTGGTTTTACTATTTCATGGAAAAATGGGGTTGTACATCATGTTCTTCTTGTATACTAGGTCACATACAGAGTGGTTGTTGTATTATACTCATCCATTATTTAGAATATGGTTCCTCTCAATTTAAAAGTGTCTCTCTCTCTGTCTCGCTCTCTCTCTCTGTTTTTCTCTCTAGTTGGCCTTTGCAGAAGGACAAGGTGAGGGACAGAAGGCTGGTCTGGACTCCAAAGAGCTCGTCTTTCTGGTCCAGATCACTTGCCAGGTACCAATACTTTGGACAAAGGACTTATTTATAAAGACATGGAAACATACTGGAGATTTGTGGAAGAAGAACATTTAAACGAAGGACATCTGGCAGGCTAGATGCTATGCTATCACAAGTTGCTCAGTGATGCATCTCTTAAGGCTTACTCTAGTTTCTCCTGTTTTGTTCTGGATTAGACTCGAAGCTGGCTGGTGACGAGGTCCTATGAAGACTTCCGGGTGCTGGACAAACACCTGCACTTGTGCATCTATGACCGACGCTTCTCCCAGCTCTATGAGCTGCCACGATACGACACGTTAAAGGACACTGTTGAGGTACTGTAGAATTACAGTTCCACTATCTGTCATCTGTCAGAGAAATTGCTTACAGTTTAAAAGTGATGCTATCATAAGCACTGGGGATTTATCTGGTAAACAGATGAGCCTGTTCTGCTGCATGCTGTATGGAAAAGTGACACTTGAATTTTCATATGTTAAAGTGTTTCTCACTTCAGTCAGTAACCAAGATGTTGGCGGCGTACCTGTCCCGCTTCTCGGCCATTGCTGACAACAAGATCAACTGTGGTCCAGTACTGACATGGATGGAGGTAGATTTCTTTTTTTTTTTTTTGCTCAAGGTCTTTTTATTGGTATTTAAAGTCATACAAAATGCAATAAATCACAGATACAGTTGGATAAACACAATATACCCCCCCCCCCATGTTTCTGCTCCAACAGAGCCCCATCCCTATTGTACCATTTAGTAATCAAACGGAATAGATTTCACAAACAATTACATGTACATATAAATAAAGTCAATGTGACAAGAAGGAGGTAGATTTCTTGATTCATGTTTGTTGTCAGTTCTACGCTCTCTTGCATCCCATTAAGTCAATTCAATATTTACTATAAATTCAGTACTCAACTCATTAGATAAGTAATTATTCTCTTTCCCAGATTGACAACAAGGGGAACCACCTGCTGGTGTCTGAGGAAGCCTCAATCAATGTCCCTGCCATCGCTGCTGCCCACGTCACCAAGCGCTACACCGCCCAGGCCACAGATGAGCTGACCTTTGAGGTAACTACTGTGCTGTAAGAGATTTGAGAAACGTAGTCTCGGTTTTGGGGTAATTGAGTCATTTTAGGGTCAGTTGCCTGCTCTCTTCTTCCTTTTGAGCAGGAAATTGTTTCTCTGGATATATTTTTTTCTAATTCAATCAATGCCTTTTTTTATTTTCTTTCTTTTATGCTCACCCATGATCTATCTTTATACACCCCACCATTATGCTTGTATACTTATCATACTCTCTGTGTTGCAGGTGGGGGACATTGTGTCAGTCATCGACATGCCTCCTAAAGAAGACACTGGCTGGTGGAGAGGCAAACACGGCTTTCAGGTAAAACATCTCCTATGCTGCATTCACATTGTGGGAGTGTGCAGTAGACGGCAAACCAGATGTTCATTGTTTTCAATAGGAAAACAATGGTGAACTCCAGTGGCGGAAAGTGCCACCGATTTGTCTCCTCTTCCAACGAAAATAAAAGAGTGATTAAGCAAAACTTTTCTTGCTCTAACAGACATTTTGGAGTCTGAAAAAACTGAAAGATGTACTGCCAAATGTTTGTGTGCCTGAGCCATTTGATTTCACTGCTTGGCTTCCTAATTGTTTGTTGGGATTCATAGATAATTCAGTATTAATCCTGAAAAGATATATCTGTTAGGCATTATAATAGATTATATGAACTTGAATATAATAGTGAAAGTGAGCAGTCATGCAATACTATTTAACAGATCAATTTTATTGTATCAATGCTGATTGAATGGACGAATCTCGTTTTTAAAAATCACCATGGCAACAAGAAGGTGGTTGACCGACAACCCACGATGCTGACCGTTATGGCATTTTAAAAATATATTTTTTCAGGTCACAATACAACGCAGCATAATCAGTTGTGGGACTTAAACAGCTCAGTGCCTTCATGCTTACTGACCTAATTCTGCACCCTACAACAGTTTAGTGCACTGTATGCTTTATTAGTCTTTTGATTTGAACAACTTACGATGCATTACCATCCTTGTCTCCCCTTTACTTTGCTTCTGCTCATCACCCTCTCTCTACTTGCAGGTTGGTTTCTTCCCCTGTGACTGTGTTGAGCTGATAAATGACAAGATTCCCCCCAGTGTTCAAAGCTCCGTGCCAAAGCCAGGTACTGTTCTCTTTTGTATGAGTACCGCTGTCCTGCTCTTTATGATTTATTTAAGACTCGCTTATGGGGATACAAGAGTAATTGATTTAAAGTGGCTGTTAAGTGTGTGTGTGTGTTTGTCCCTTCTCCATCAGTGTGTAAGAAGCATGGGAAGCTGGTTACGTTCCTGAGGTCGTTCATGAAGTCCCGGCCCCCACCGCAGAAGCTGCGGCAGCGCGGCATACTCAAAGAGAGAGTGTTTGGCTGCGACCTGGGAGAATACCTCCACAACTCAGGACACGAAGGTAAGTGATGCTGCAGTGGCCTCTCCTATTTCTTACCTCTCAGATTTCCCATCGTATAATGCTTTACCTGTAGGGAGTTCATACTGAATTGTTTTGTTTTTTCAAATTGTATTACCCAGTGAATCCACTGCCTGTATAGTGGATTTGTAATACATCACTGTGGACTGAGTCAGTGGTGCGAGTCACCATTTTTATGCTTGCCTGCACACTTCTACATCTAGATCCCTCTAGATTTACTAAGAGTCTGTTGGATTTTTATTAGGTCCTTGTAGGTGTAGGTGTCTGAAATGCCTTTGGCACAATAGTAACTTTGTAGGCCATCAGCTGGCCTACAAAGGTTACTATTGTGCCTATTGTGCGCTATTGTGCCAGGTTACTTTTAACTTGAATGTGATTGGACCTGTGGCAGTAATGTATCGCTTTGCTATTCAAAACAATCACAAACTTCCAACACTTGTTACACCCTCATCAAATCTTCTCACATAATATTTACAGCTATTAAAGTACTTTATAATTAAGATTGACCCACACAACTACTCATGCACTTGATTAGCATACATCCAAACACTTTATTAAATGAATCATTACAATTTAAATCGCAATATAATAAATGAAATTATCAATACATTTTATTGTTCTCTGTGCACAGCCTACACTACAGTATTATCAGTCGTTTTCTGAGACTGTAAACAAATGACTTGTAACATCTTTCTAGTCCAAACCCTTTGTCCTCTTGACAGGTGGTGTTGCTAAAAGATTAGAGGTGTTATCTGTAGGACTGTCATAGAAACACTTGTTACATTATTATATTATTTGCCAAGACGCTGATCGCTGGCAAGCATGTAACTACCACTAAGCTAGTTTTCACTTGTTTTATAGAAACCTAATGACGCAGCCCCCTCTCTAGTCCCCCAGGTTGTCAGGAGCTGTGCCGAGTTCATAGAGAAGCATGGGGTTGTGGATGGAATCTACAGACTGTCTGGGATCTCCTCCAACATCCAGAAACTGAGGTTTGTGGCTCTTTTTCTTGAAAATGAGTTGATAATGATGACCAAAATAATGTTTTTGAGTCCCATCACATATGACACATTCTGATGTGTCATATGTGTCATGTTGGCAGATGGGCAGAAGGATGGCTCCCACTCTGTCCAGCCAGCGCCTCCTCACACAAAACTCTTCCAATATCCCTGTATCTTCTTCTCTGTGTCTCTGTCTAGGCACGAGTTTGACTCTGAACAGGTCCCAGACCTCAGCAAAGATATGTTCAGACAGGATATCCACTCAGTGGGCTCCCTCTGCAAGCTATACTTCAGAGAGCTGCCCAACCCACTGCTCACCTACCAGCTCTACGACAGATTCTCAGTAAGGACCAGAAGAAGTGGGGCATGGACTTGGGATGGGGATAAGTATGGGGATGGGAATGGGCATAGGGGTCAGTAAAAAAGCCACAGAGGGCACATTTCCAATTACCCAGTGATGATCAAAGGACTGAAGAAACAGTTTTGTGGTTTTCAGTTAATTTTTAAGTGCTACTGTTCTCAAAATGGGGTCAGTGCATTATGCTGAGCTTTCTAGGAAGAGGAGGGGATATGCATGCTAAAACAGAATTGGGGATTAAGCCAGCCAACACACTAGCTGTGCTCTGAAAATAAAAGGAAAAAGAGAGTGGGAATGTCAAGGAGAAGCAACTCCCTCTGCTCCGATTATCCGCCTCTCAATGATGTGCGCTTTATCCTCTGTCTTCACAGGAGGCTGTGTCTGCAGCCACAGATGAGGAGAGGCTGGTCAAAATCCACAACGTCATCCAGCAGCTGCCTCCTCCACATTACAGGTCAAGTTGGAAGCTCACTGTTGCATCCTGCTGGCCAGAACTGGAATTGTTGACTTTAGAAAATGATGCACTGCATCAGAGCATCTCAAGCTGCCTTTCCACAGAGCATTTATAGTGGGAAAAAGGTTCTTCTGATGCTGATTTGGTCTGATTGTGCTATCAAATTTTTTTTTATGCTGTCCTACCTCTCGATTTTCAAAAAACTGCCTTTCCTGAGCGGTGAAACTTTTAAATAAATCCCAATGTGTTGCCCGTACAAATGTGATGATAACTGTTGAGTGCAGCACATTTCAAGTGGCAATAAAAGATCATCATGGGATACTGATCATGTTGAAACACCCCTGCTCTATATAGGCTTTTTAAACAGGGTTGATGAAAAGAGAGACTGATACTGTATGTTGTGTGCATTGAACTCACTAGTAGTCTGATTCCATCTGCTGGTAAAAGAGAGGATGACAGCGCTAGAAGAGCTATTAGATTTCTCCAATGAATCTGCCATCTCATTCGTCTAAATGGGAATATTTTGAAACTGACAGGTGAAAGTCATATTCCGTATTTGTACCGTCTTCACCCACAGGACTCTGGAGTTCCTCATGAGGCATCTCACCCGCCTGGCCACCTTCAGCCCCATCACAAACATGCACACTAAAAACCTGGCCATCGTCTGGGCACCCAACCTCCTCAGGTGACTCTTGAACTATCAGCACTGCCATTAGCCATGTATGGCTGGACGCCAACTGTAAAATTAGCACATTACCAACAGTACTGTTTCCTTCTAGTCCTTTTCTGACAGTGAACTGGGGCATCTCCCAGTGGTCCTGAGCAGTGAAATAGGTCATGCTGTACTGTGACTGTGTTTCAGGTCCAGACAGATTGAGTCGGCCTGTTTTAGTGGCACAGCGGCGTTCATGGAAGTGCGTATCCAGTCGGTGGTGGTGGAGTTCATCCTCAACAACACTGAGGCTCTCTTCAGCACGAAACTCAATGCCATCATACGGGAGAGCACAGGTAGGTCATCCCTCTACCTCAGCAGAGCAAGGAACAGAAAAGGGTGATTGGATAAAATGACATATAGAAGGACATGCAGTATCTCTTCTGAGATTATTTGTGTGTGCATGCCATAGGTAACTCATAGATAACTCTAACTCTACCTTTAGGTAACAACACCTTATCCAGACCCAAGTCACTGCTGGTCTGCTCCCCCTCCACAAAGCTACTGTCTTTGGAGGAGGCCCAGGCTCGTACTCAGGCCCAGCTGAACTCCCCAGTCACCACCCCCTGCCTCTCCCACAGCGAGTACATCGAGGTCGGTGAGGGACCAGGAGCTCTACTTGGCAAGTTCCATACAGTCATCGAGCTCCCACTGGAGAGGTAGTTTTATGGACCACCGGAGCAATGATCTGTGTTATTATTTGTGTAAAGAGAAAGCTGTTAACCCTTTTGCTTTACGAGCATTGCTAAACATGCCATTTGCCATTTGTCGGTGTTCAGCCATAATGCGTTGTGCTGTATCTCATCACTCACTTTGCTTTTTGTCATTTTCTTTTACTTCTGCCTGTGTACTTTGGCTGGACAAAATGACAAGTGATGGAGATGGTTTTGTTTCTGTGTTGTGGCAGCAAGCGGGCTCCTGCTAAGGCTAAGAAGTCTCCCGTGGGGAACTGGCTCTCCTTTTTCCACCTGGGCAAATCCCATTCTGTGTCCAAACGTAAGCTGAAACGTCACCCCAGCGAGCCCAACGAGATAAAGAGCATCGCACTGCCAGGTCAGATCACTGGTGCCTTACAGTCAGTCTGAAGACTTGAAGCTCCAGTATCAAAATGGCTTTTAGCTCTACTTTGTAATGAACTTTGAAGGTGTCAATTTCTTCATCTCATCTTGACTGTTCAGTGTGTTAAAATGTGCTTTTAAAAAAGGTGGTAAGGATTTCTTCTAATGAGATTTAATTGCTCTGAAACCATTATGCAGGTGGGAGAGGAGATAGTGGTACATTGCGCTCCACCAAAAGCGAGGAATCTCTCACCTCTTTGCACAATGTGGAAGGTAATTATTTATTACCTTAGATAATAGGTAATTATTTATTATGTTACCAAGATGGTTAACACATAATAGATAATTAGATAATTATTTTAGATTTTACATAAAACTGTGTTACAGTGCTTGGACTCCCGGTAGTTTATCTTTGTTTTTCTGAGAGTCGAAGGCTCAGGCTTTCCTTGCACGTTAACTCTGTTTTCTTCCACCCCAGGGGAACCCCAAAATTACTGCCACCCTAGACCTCGTTCCACTAGTGAGGCCATTTCTGCCATCTGTAGGGATGACCTACGCAACACCAGAAGTAAAGATGACCACAGTATGCACCTACTGAACGAGAGCCATAATGGTGCTGATCGTGTCTTTTCACCTCCACATCAGGAAGACGATCTTGACCTTTACCCCCCAGCTCCAGGCATGTCCACCTTGGACTTTGACCCCATGTCTTTTCAGTGCAGCCCACCCTCAGCGCTGCCCAGACTGCAACACAACAGGGAGAGCAGAAAATGGAGGAAGAACGCAGCGGGCTCCAGTGAATCAGAACCCATCTCCTCTCCGAACAAATTCATCAGCAGTTCTCAGTCTCGAGATATGAGCCCGATTTGCGGTAGAGGTGGGAAGAAGTTTACCAAACCGCTCTCCCCTAAACTCAGGAAGAAGTCCTTTAAGACCCTCCCTATGGCTGAAGCAGATGTTCAGACCGCATCTGCCTCCGCACCACGCGGCGTTTTTGACCCCCAGGGGGCAGCATCCGCCTCTCCTCCACCTGTCCCCTCCTCGTCTCCCCCGGTGGAGAAGTGTGAAGCTCTGGTGACAGATGGGAAGCAGCCCAGAGCTTCCTACCAACCCTGCAGCCCACTCAGCACAGTAAGCCAGGCATCAGCCCTTACGGACCTCAGTCAGTCTGCACAGAACCTGCCTGATCCAGGTCAGTAATATATCACTAACATAACAGTTCATGCACACTCAGCCTGAATATATTCTGTAATTATTCACCTAACAACTACTACTACTACTACTACTACTATTAATGCTAATTCTAATAATTATAATAACAATAATAATAATCTATTCTGTAGTTTCTTATCAAAGCTTTTGTGTCTTGTCCCATCATGTCTTACCATAGCTTTGTTTGTCCTGTCATACTGTAGCGTTGTTTGTCTTATCCCCCCCCAGGAGCAGATAGACTTATGAGTTCAGTGTCTGTTCTCCCTCCTCACCCTCCCTTGACGAGTGCTGCGCGCAAGTTGGCTCTGGCCCTGGCTGAATCTGCCCAGAAGGCCAGCGACGGCTCCCAGAGGAGACGCACCCACACCCACGTCCCCTCGTACCCTCTCCAGAGACAGGAACCTCCTCACGCCCAGGACAGACCCCCTCGGCCCTCTGTTCTCGAGCTCCAAGGGTACCCCCAGGAGTACTGTGGCCCTCGTGTCTCCCCCGTTTCCCAGTGGCCACCCTCGGCTCGCACCCCTATCGAGAGCCATTGTTGCCCCCACCCTGTTCATTTCCTACCCGCGCACCTCAGCTCAGAGCCGCTGCAGGGCACCGGTGGACAAGAAACCATGAGTAACTTCACACCTAATGTCAGCCCACTGGGGTCTGGAAGCTTAGACGAAGGTAGTGCAGAGGTGAAGGACCACAGAGAGGGAAAGGAGCAACCACTAAGAGATGTGAGGCCTGATGAAACCGAGGCAGAACCCACCTATCACAGTATCGGGGTCTCAACACCGACTCAGCCGGTCCGCTCTGTCCAGAGCCCGTCAACTTCTCCTATCTATGTTAACACTGACTCTGTTAATGTCTTCAACTTCCGAACTGTTTTGGCTGAGACCTCCATGCCTGCCTCAATAGAGGAGGTCCTTCCACGCCCCTTGCAGCCACCCTCGACCCACCACTACAGCCCAGAGGAGGAGAGACCTCTGGGGATGGCGGAGGATGTCTACAGTAATCATCATCATAGGCCTAATCAAGCAGGACGGATGCCTGCACCTCACTGCCCTCGGCCCGATGCTCTGCCCCTTCACCTTTCGGGGCCAAAAAGCATGTACAAGCATTCCTCTGACAGTCGCTACAGCACTTTAGGCTTAAAGCACCCTTTGTCACCTCAATACAGACGTTGCCCCAGAGATGAGCACCTTATCAGTGACCGCCACAGGCAGCAAGGCCAATGGCAGAGGTCAGATGAGAGAATAGTTGGGCACCCAGCCATCCGGAGGGCTCGCTCCTTCCACGCCCCTCAGATTAGTCACTATGAACTAGCAGAGACAGAGGTCCTACCTCCCGACACCATGTTTTATGTCCAGCAGCCACCCAGCCAGGAGGCACCTTATCAGTGGCTGGTTCAGTCTGGCCTCCAACCTGTTCGGCCATACTATGAGAACGGACGTGCTGAGTACCGTTACAGCCCCTACTCAGATATAAGCCCAGTAGACAGCTCTCACTACTATGTGGACCCCTACCGGCCGAGCGGTATCCGACATAGTCAGTCCTATACCTTGCGTTCCACAAGGGATAGCGGGAAGTCTGATTACTACAACTACCCTCCGCACCATGTCCCCCCTTCCAACAGGGAGCTCTACATAGAGAGCAGGGACACCGTTGTTTACGAGGCTAGAGATGCAGAAGTTTTTGAAAGAGTTCTCTATCAACCAGTCAAGCAAGAGAATAGATACAGGCATAAAGCTACCAGTCCAGCTGTGTCTCCCTACGAGAGTCCCATTTCACCGACGGACTCAAGAAGTAGAGAGGTAATGCACACGAGGAGCAGGTCAGACCCAGGAAATGCCTGCCTTCTCTCCATCGACAGGGCGGACGGCCATCACGAGGTCGTAGCTACATCCCCGACCTCCCCAGGGCCCCAGCAGGCAGAGCCTGTGGTCACCAGGCGACTGGGTGGCCACCGGCCCAGTGAGGAACCAGTCCCACCCAGGAGAGAGAGCGTGTCCAGGAGGATTCAGATCAAAGAGAGCTCCTCCCAGGCGCACCAGGCGCACCAGGCTCACCAGGCGCAGCAGCAGCCACCGCTACGCAAAGTCCCCTCGCTTCCAGAGAGGGGCTGCCAGAATCTCAAGAGCGTTGAGCACAATGACAGAAGCCATACCCGAGGTCGCGACCAGGATAGGGTAGCTATGACCAACGCTGTTAACAGCTACTCTGGTATTTTGAAACCCAGCATCCTCAGGAGACCAGGGCGATCGCAGAGTATCAAAGAAAATCGTCACTACCACCATTACCACGCCAAATCCCCTCTGGATCCAGAACACCTGGGATCCTTTTCCACACAGCCCAACAGAAGGACTCAGAGCACTAAAGTCAGGCCCACACACTACGACCACATGGAGGGGTATTACGCAGCTCCCAAACCTAAACCCACAAGATCTGGTAAAGCTGTGGCTGGATATTTCCCTGGCCAGGGCTGCATGTCTCCCCACAGACACAGACTGCTTTCCAAAGCTCTGGGTCACGGGGCTTTTCATCATGCTGGACTGAGATCAGAGGCTGGGGTCTATGAGTGATTCCGACCGCTGGTTTTTATCTGATTCCACATCGGGGCCAAAGGAGAACAGCACTTTATCCTCTGCCAGACCAACTGACTATTGTGTTTAAAGCGTGTTTGTTTTAACCTTCAAGAGCTGCTGAAAGATGGTGTGAAGTGGGGCTGAGGCCGGGGATTCAACACTGTTGACGGCACTTGTACTATAATAATATATTGAGACGGGATTTGAGGGAGCTCAAAGGGAATGAATGAATCCTATGCAGAAATTGTCATAAATTTAGGGATTGATCGGATTTGAGAGTTGCAGTAAGAAGCATGTTTGAGAAAATGGTGGCTGACATTATCTATTATTTTGTGTCTAAACATGAGATGAAAAGGTGCAGTAACAACTGGTTTTGTGATTATGATTTTAAAATACTAGGAATGTGTACAAAATAACAATGTCATTTTAAATGTATCATATTTGTATAAATAATAAATAGCTAGCATATGTGGCCAATGTGCTGTACATTATTTTTTTCTATTCTAGTCTAGGTTGTAATTAGCTTAATTCTGTTGAGCTAATTACAGGCCATGTATCAGTCTGCAGACTTCAACATGCACTTTTGAGGATAACTGTGTATGAAACACATTGTCTTACTTAACCTGGTGTACATGAAGCTCCTTGATATTTTCTTCTGTAAGAAACAGAATGCTTTGAATCGTTGTGGAAAAACTTTGGGTAAATTAGCACTTTTGGTGGTTAAAAAGGAAGATAATGATCTCATGATTTCTAACTTTTCACCTTTCTCCTTATCACAAAGGGGACATTGAATAATACAATCATAAAATACCAAGGAGTACTATGATTTGTGTAAAGTCAAAACAAGGTGAAATATGCTAGACATAAAAATGAAAATCAACTCATTCATTAGGAAAGTATATTTTGTATGGCATTGTGGTTTGTCACAAAATGATTTTCTCTTTTTCTCCTTTTAGGGATCTTTTAACAATGTGGTGTTTTACATATGGTGACGTTTTATTCATTAAAGATGCTATTTCAAATCCAATCCTGTAGATGATGATATTCTGTTAAGACATATTAAATGGTTTATTTTAATGAGAGTCTTAAAGAAAAATAAAGACATATATTATAACTGATCATAGTTGAACTCTTGTGTTATGGGGGTATTCTCTTGAGGAGAGATATAGAGAAGTTGTAATACATGTGTAGACGTTTTGTTAAATCCACCAGCAGATGGCACTGTAGCACCGCAGACGTGACAAAGCTCCTGTTAGACTGAAGACTTTCATTTGCGTCTCAAAACATCTCATACCTTTTTAGAAACACTGCAAAGGATCATATTTTTTTTATGTTCATATTGCTTTGCATTTAGTATTTGTATATATGTATATTTAGTGAAGTCTATTAGCAGAACTACCTGTATTTGCAATACATACATGTTCAAATAATTATTAATTCAGCATTATATCCTCCAGTTTACTGAACTTATGACCTCCGCCATAGATAACAATAACATGCTCAGAATATGAGTGTGAGGCTATTCCTCATGAAAAATAGCTGACTGTGTTACTACTGCATGTCTGTTCTAACACGGCTTAAATTGAGTTGAGCGGTTGGAGGATAATCAAAAAGGATCAGTCAAGGTTGTCCAAAGTGCCTTGGGTATTATTGCTTTGTTAGAAATTATTAAAGTAGCCCTCCCATCAAAACAGCCCCCCCTCCCTCCCCCCCATTCACAGCTGACTGAAAGGCTTGGTCTGTGGCAAAAACCATTAAGAGAGCCCGTGGACTCAAAGCAATGTCTCCTGGCAGCTCTGCATTGCTCCTGGAGCAGTGAGCCATTGTTTATTCATCGCTACATTGGCATTCAAGGTGCATCCACACTGTTCTCTCTCATAACCAACAAGTTGCAATTTTTATGCATGTGAAGGTTGAAGGCAAATTATTTATGGGAGACTGGACCTGAGGAAAGAGAACGGCCTCAAGCAAAATGGTTTACGTTGAGAGCAATCCTTTTCTATAGGCTATTGAATTCGCTGGATCACAGCAAGATATGCATGTATTATTCAGCGTTTCTGAGGTGGAATTGTTGCCCTACTAGACAGCCATCTGCTTTTTGGACATTGTGATGCATTTGAGACAAGCTACCTTTCAGGATCAGGTTAAAGTCTTATTTTTCAGCGGGAGGCAAATGAAATGAGTGGAAAATGGCTCTCCAGTGTCCCTCCCTCTAGGTTTGCCTCCCGCTCTGCAGGGAAGGTTGAATGCAAGAAATGGTATATCTGAGCAGAAATTGCTTGTGCATGTCTTGAGGTGTCTAGATTGGAAGGAAAATGTTGAGCAAGTCGAGTTCAACTGTGAAGGGTAGGAACTTTCACCTGTATGTGAAATTATTCAGGAACATCTGGTGGCGTCCAGATGCAGAGATGGGATGTGCGAGGAGCCTGGTGCCAAACAGCAGCAGGTGTGAGGCGAAAGGACTGTCACCTCTCCAGGGGCAGGTGATCTGCAGGATAATAGTTGCCCTGTAGCCTACGGTCTAAAAACGACGGCTCTTTAGAGGTTTATTTGTGAGCAAAATGGTACGCTACAGAACCTTTAAGTTTTGAAGAACCATTTGAATTTCTTAATGGTCCTCAACTGCAATTTACATAACCGTATAACACATGGCAGCAACAATGATTCTGTGGGTCTTGGCGCTGTAATGGCCCCTTAAGGAACCATTTTTGGTTGTTCATTATAGTGTAATGTTCCATTTCAAAGCATTATTGGTACTATATGCATCTACTACAGTTCTTCATTGCTTCTTTGATAGTTCTTAAATCAGAACCACAGACTACTTACATTTAAATAACTTGGTGGTGAAATGGTCTACGCCTCTACCTCTGAAAAAAAAAAGCCTGCGACGACTTGGATATGAAACCTGCTTGATCTCACTTTGAGTCTCCATTAATAATCCTAAATAGTGGTTGATTTTTTCTAGTGAATATGTCTAAAAAAATCGTTGTATTTTAAAATGTTTCTATATAACGCAGTGTGATTGTGGCTTCGTACAGACCCTTAAAACAGAGGTTTTATAGGGCAGCAAAAGTGGTTCCTTAATGATTACAAGCCAAAGAAAGACTTTTTAGTACTTTTCCTTCTTTGAGTGTATGTGTGACTGTAGTCAGTATAAGTCTGATCAGCACTCTGCCATCCTGGCACAGTGCCACATTGTCCTTGGTGTTGATGGCTTGGAGATGGGTTTTACAAGAGCTAATGAGTAGATGGAAGTTTCTACTTTTAGGCACGATCTTGTTACAGTATCTTTATCTGTATCTTTTCAACATCTCACTGATTATGCAGTTAGGGGAGCTGCAGGCTTCTTCACAGTAATCACTATTAAATTGAGTCGCTGAGCTTTTGGCAAACTAAGCAGATCCATCTTTAAATGTATTTCACTTTTGCATCCTTCCAATACTTGCTTGTCAAATGTATTCTTGCCATTGACAAGGCAGAGACAGTTCTTAGAGATCATCTATGGCTCACTTAATTACTTAACATGACAATGGATTCTAATTTAATTACAACAGTCCAAAGAAGCTTGTTTGTACTTGAGACAGCCAATTAGGCTTTGACTATGGGCAAAAATATATATTTTATTCAAGTGTATCCATGGTTTTTGAAATAGAAAATCAGCTGCTTTTTACAGGATACAAAGGGTGGTAGGGTGGAGGCGAGCAGGGGCACAATGCTTATTGATTGAATAAGTGATTAGACCTCAGGTTTAGACAAAGGCTCCTCACTTGCAGTAATAGCTGCTTATTTAGGCTCGGTTTTCTAATTTGGCATTCACATGCATATCAGAGCAGACTACAATCTGCTGGCCCATACAATACAAGTCTCAGCTTGTGTTGCAAATAATGCTCTTGACCTTTAGCTGATGAATAATAGCCTGAGAAACAGAATGCAGTTATCCATGGCACTACAGTTGGTTCAAAAGGTAATCACCAGTTGAATAAGCCTTAGCCATGTGAATCCATTTGGGGCATTTACTTATAAATGATACACCTGTTACTTGGGCATGGTTCTATGCCGCTGAATACGGTTCTATGATTTTGAATTTAACCAAATTTAAAACCGTAGGGCATGACTAATGAGCAAATATGAGCAAAGCCAAAAAATTCAACAGACAGGTTCTAGGCTTTGGAGAGAGTGGTTTTACCCACACATAAATGTTTGTTTTAAGCCCCCATCTGGATCACTTAACATTTATTCTGCCCATCAAATGAAAGGCCTGAGTAAACAAGCTCAGAAGGATGCTCTATGTTGCCTGTTATTGAAATTATGGGAGTACATCCTGTCCAGGCAGTAGCTGTGGCTGGACATGGTTGGTCAGTGACCATATTTTGGCCAGCCTGATTAAGTCAGATAGGTCAGACATCAGTCTATATAAACAGGATGTGTGATGAAGACATGGTTTGGAAATTGTGCATTTAAAGAGAAAGCTAAGGCGAAGCAGAAAAAGAATGATGTTCATGCAGTAGTTTTACAGACCAGTAAAGGAAGACTTGCTTGCTTCAGGCTCCACTAATGTCACTTAGTGTAGCAATGCACCCCCCCACCCCCCACACACACACACACATACTCCCCCAGTGCAATCAACCTACATGAGCCATTGTTGTTGCTAAAATAATTTCCACACATATTTAATTTATGCATTTATGAACTGCATTTAATTCCCGTATTGAGGAACAAAGCATGCTTGATTACAATGTAGCTGTTTTGACACGCCCATTTTTAAATTGGACTAAATTAAATATGCTTTTGGAGAGAGGCAGAACATTTTTATGCAAACAACTTTAAGGTCTCAGCTACCACTAAACCACTTAGCAAGCACATGTAACAGGTAATGTGGTTAAATGTGAAATTGACTGTAATTGGCCTAAAATAATTACACCAACACCCCCCCCCCCCCCCCCCCCCCCCTCCATCGTTTCCTTATGTTCCAAGCTTTCTATTCAGCCAACACCCGCCTTCAACAGAAAACTAGTTTGCTATCAATTGGATGTACTAAAATTCAAACATGGATAGATCTATTCCAGCCCTTTATATCGCTTTGATTTGCTGACACATACAACACAATAACCCACAAACCGGAGTGGATAATTTTCACTATTATGTATGCAAAACAAACTTCGACTGTACGTAGCAGTCAGTGTTTGACAAATCTTTCCAGTGTCCTGACTAGAGGTAAAGGACATGATGATGAGTTTTGTTTACATTGTCATCACACTTGCATCAATATAATTAGGGAAGGTTGTTAGGTACTGAGTTTATTATAATTACTCAAGGATTAAAATGAGTTCCTTAAAATAACATAAATTGTACTGCTATTCAGCACAACAGTATAATCAACTGTTTTTTGGAAAGTGGTCTTCATGTCTTGTCTTCATGTTCATTTTGCTCTTTTCCATACGTTACATTTTCTCATGTATCATTACAACTCTTATTTTCTTCTGTTCACATCACAGTCACATAGTAAGAGTGAGCTAACATTGAATACTTACTACATCTCAGGCTCAGCCTTTCATGCCTGAAGTGAATACCCAGTGATAGCAGATGAATTATGCTTTTGATGATGGCTTTTCTCATCCGGTCTTGGCTCTTCCCACGTGTATGGGCTCTTGTGTGAACAGAAACTCTCTGTTGACGCACAGAAATAACCGTGCACGAACACTGGCTAAACATCTACTCAAATGATTTTGCATTGAGTTGCTGAGCAAAAACAGCAGAACAAAAAAGGACATGAACATCCCCCTGCCTTTCTCCCCAAAAACCTTTCTCTCTCTATTCTCTGTGTTAGTCTGCAACTCACATCCAAACACACCGAAACTGTAGTGATTGGCACAGTTACGGAGCATGAATCCGTTTTTTTCCAACTTAACTTATTCTCACAAATAGAATTCAAGCTCATTCAAGCTAGCTAATGAATTACATCCCATGATGCCTTTGTTTTCGGGTGGAGCCCCTGTGTTTGAATTCATGTCAATTTAATTAAAACATGTAACTTTTAATTACCTAACTAATTAATTAAACAAGTAAAAATAGAGTCAGACTGATAAATTATTGAGGAGGCAGTGTTCACGCAGCAAGTCTCTGGCTCACCAAAGCACACTTTGACTGGCTTCAAGGCTGTGTACAGATTTTTTTTTAGACTTTAACAGGCTGTCCCGCAAAAATAGAACGCTTTCATACACTGACAACTGGAATACACACGCGATACATAAGTGAAAAACATCTATAAAGGCATCATGTGCATCAGAAAGTAGTTGGAACACTGAATAAATAAACTTGTAGTGCAACAATAGCATCTTTATGGCACTCAAGGTACCTCAAAATAAGATAATAGTGAACAGTTATCTAAGTGTTTCAAATTAAAAAATCTAATTTAAATGAAAATTAATTATGCATCAACAATACTAAATATAATAGATTATGCACTGACATTACTGGAAAAAAAAGATAAGGGGAGAATATTGGGAAATGACTCCCTTGCCTATTGTATCTTGGTGGCTATGAAGCAGAACATCAGTGTGAATTTGGTAAAGTGCAAAGAAAACTTCTCCCTGCCTCCACAGAGAGAAGTCACCTTGAGTTTTTGGTTGAGGGAACTTCAGAGGCTGCTGCTGGGAGCTTAGTCTCAGAAGATAATTACAGATTTCCTGTCTGAAACACTTAACTTTTTTGGGAGAGGGGTATGGAGAACCTATTTTTCTTTGCTTTTTCTAATTATCATGCCCAAAACTTCCACATCAACATCAACCACATTTCCTGCCTCTGGTAAGCATCAGTCTCTGATTAAGTATCAGGCAACGAGTATTAAACATCAAGCACTAACATCGCTGACATTAGAGCCTATAGTGCTGTTCACAGCATCTTTTAGGTTTAGAGTTAATCACCTCACAAACACAAGTCTCCTCTCTCTGACACTCTCATACAGGATTAACAGGCTGGCTATGTGCTTTAATTAATGCAGATTTCTCTGGGTCATAGCAGCCTGAGATAATTGTGTTGTGGTTATCGGAGGATTCAGGTGCTTGTCCTTCATCACTCAGCATTGTTTAAAACAACTGGCACGTCTATTTCATGGAAAATGATTTGGCTTCCCCCCCCCCCCCCCCCCCCCCCCCCCCCCCCAACATTAGGCTAATACTTATTGACAGCAAAGACTTTGAAGATTTAAAAGCAGTCAATAGAGGGTGTATTCCTGAAAACCTTTTTAGCTTGGCATGACTTGGCCTGGTTGGACTGGGTTTACTCCTGATTCTCCTGTGGCCTGGATCTTGAATTCTCTTAAATAAAAGCCATTCCGCTTGTTAACTGTAATCATGCCTTTTTCTTTCAGGTAGATGTTATTTGTCCCACATATAAAATGGTTTAAATCTTGCAAAACAAATAAAAGAATAGTGGTGCAAAAAGCCATTGAGGAAGATGCTGTTGTCTCTATATGGAGTTTAAACAAGTTTGAAAAGCAGCATACTTGAGGGAATTGTCTTGTCATTTACATCTGAATCAACCAATAAATAAGAATTATGCAAGACCTTGAGCGTTTGTGCTACACAGGAGCGGCATGGAAGGAGCTAAGTGTGCAGACAGAGCCTGTCGCGTTTGCCTTTGCTCACCCACTATTTATTCCCACATCATTTAATTATACCTCAGCCAAGCCAAGTGCTACATGCCATCAATCTCAATCAATCAATTAACCAACTAAACAAGCCATGCTCAGACATTCGTTCACTCTCAATTTCCCCATTGTGCTAATTACACTTAAACATGGCATTCCAAATTAAAATTGAACATTTAAATAGATTTAATAGAATCTAACTGAAACATCACCCTTCTACATTCATGCATTCATAATGCACTGACAGCTGATACATCATGAGGGTCCACAGAACTGCAAATCCTTGTACCTGTTGTTAATGCAGAGGGTTTCATTTCAAGAATTTAATCTTACGATTTGGCAAAAAAAACCCAGAGTAAATCCTATGATCTGTCATGTCTCAAAAATCAATGGGCAGGTATTAAATGTTCCTCAAGGGAAGCATTATATTTCAATGATCGTGAGAATAAGGGAGAAAAGTGGCTGGTTTCTAAGGTTAAACTATTCCCATTAAAGTTTGAATAATGTTATTGACCTTTACCTGGGATGGATCACTTAAAGTAATGGGAAATGGCTGCACTGACAGAATTATGATGACAGAATAGCTTATGGTTATAAATTAGGTCTTGTTCTTCAAAATGCCTATCAATTTGTCAAATCACCAACATCCATGTATTCTACCAGAAACCTTTACGGCGACCGTGGCTGTGGATGTCAGTCATTGTGTCATTTAAAGCGCTCGCCTCACTCAGTGCGGCGCCTCACTGCGTGTCAGTCACTGGGAAAGGCTCAGATTGCTGCTACTCCCCACACAGCATGCACAACTGTACTGTAGTTTTGTTTGAACCCTCTCATTGAAGCCATATACATTTCAAAAGCTGCAAATCCTTCGTCCTCGGGAGTTTGGCAATTATCAATGGCTCGGGATGAAGTGAACAGGTCGAAGTGAGCTGATGTATTCAGTAAGTTAAACAGGAATAAACAGAGTCATTCACAGCTGGAGTGAATTTTGACTACAAATACGAGTTAATAAAGGCCGCTGGCTGCATCTCGAAGCAGGAGAGGACTACAAAGTTAAACAAAGGCAACAGGATTTGGCTATGATCAAGTCAAAACGGCACAGCACTTTAAACATTGATATCTTTTTATTAAGACAAGTAACTCTTCTCATTTTTTTTTTTTTTTGTAAAAATGTTTGTGAACCAATACAAAATATGTATGGTAATATGAGAAACATCTTCTTCACTACACAAAAAAATGTTGCCTGGGTACAGAGAAATTTAAGATTCAACAACAAAACAACTATTTGCTGTAATAAACAACCAAACCCCCCCAGGCATTAAAACATGGGTTTCATCCAAATATCCAAGACATGTTACAGATCATTCATAAAACTTCATGTCACAGTAAATACACCATCTTTTCATCTATGAAAATTTATTTGAAAATGCATGTATTTAATGGATGCAAACTTGTAAAGAGCAAACCGATGCTTGATTTTGTTTTGCTGTCACATTCTATAATTCATGAGAAACAACTGATACTGTAAACGTACGTGGGAAGTGTTACGATGGAAGAAGTTTTATGAACATCATTGTGATTTAGTTGACACTGACTGTACATAATTTGATATTGTCTGCTTAACAAATCTAGTTTTCTTTCTTTGTGAGCTAGGTCTATACAAAATAATATTTAACGTTTACTGTAACAGTGCACCATATTAAGAACACATAAACATGTACAACTGAGAAAAACATGTACATCTTGTGATTTCTTCACTTCTGAATAGCTGTGGTACTACAGTATATACTTGGGGCCTTAAATTTGCATTCTACCTGAGATGCAAAACACAACTATTAACACTCATGAACCTGAGAGAGTGAAAACAAACGTACTAAATATCAAGTATTAAAAACAAAATTGGATTAGAATGATGCTTCCGACAATCCTTAACGTTCCTCGATAAAAGCAGCAGTCACTTTATACCCAGTTAAGATAGATATCGAACTTCAAAACAAAATTAGTCATGCAGATAACTGCTGTGTGTTTCCATGACACCGAAATTCTTTATCCAGAAATAAATGTAATTTTCTTGCAGGTTATTATAGCTTTTAGTTATACTGTATACCCCTCTGATATTACTAGTGAGCCTTGTTCTAAGATATCCAAATAAATAACAAATGAAGTAACACTATAGTTATGGCCATATTGAAATTTTGTGTAAAATGTGATCACTAATTAAGACAATAAATACTACATCTTGGCATACGACATTCTAGTCAATGGAAGCTGCCATACCACCCTGATAAACGTACAAATATATTTTCAGCCGTTTTTTTTGTTTTTTTTAATACATCGAAATCATTCCAGCTTATTGTTCCAGGTCATAATCGTGATGCAAGTCTATGGTGCATGAATACAGACAACCTCAATGGATATTGGCCCTGTAAGTTATAAAGTAAGTATAGAAATATACAAGATATACTGTAGAGTGTACATGAAGATATGATACTAACCATATGCCTCAAAATCAAAGAAGGCACTAAATTAAGTCCTTCAGTCTTTTGCTTTATAATGACACGTATCAAGAGGTGGGTTTAAGGCAGTGGTTATCCTTTTTGATAATACATTTATAGATGTTTCTTTTTCTATTCAGGCAATACGATGAAATCACTCACTAATTACCAAACAAGTCTATGTTTTACATTTTCCTCTTATAGCTGTAACAGAATTAGACAGCGGTCTTGTCATGGACATTAAGCATGCATGGTGCGTCTCTCTCTGTGAGTGTGGGATCTTGTGATTTGTGGGGGGAAAAAAAAAGGAATTTGTTTCAGTAGACGGCTCTACGGTCTTCGATGAAGGTTTGAGGCTGTAGGATGACAGTAAGAAAATGACCTTTCCCGTTCCCCACACTAAAGCTCTAAGCAAATCTTTGATAACTTGCGAGGGTTCTCTGCCCATGTGACCCGCCAAGACAGCCCATAGGTAACAAGTCTTCACAGACAACAAGGGAGTTTAACTGGTTCATATCTGCAGCGTTTAAATGTCTTCTTACATTTGTATGGGCAAGGGCAAGAATATTCTGTGCAGCAAGGATTTCAAAGCCAGGAAATACGCAATAAAAGATTTTTTCACTTGCTGTAGGTATTCAGACTGACGTACCTTGATACGTTATACATCACTGAAAGGAAACATTTCAATTGAAATTGTAACATTCTGTCTTCCCTTTAACTCAGTACAATCAAATAAAAGATAAAACCTTAGATAATAAAATAACTCAAGGTCCTTCTAAAATTTCTAGATAACTGCTCAATATATTAAACTCAATATATAACTAAAATAAATCGTCCAAGAATGACACACAAAGATATAAAAAAAAAAAAGACAAAAGAAATCTATTCTATTCAGAGAGGAGCAGTCTGTAAAGTGGAATTTCAACTTTTGCTGTACATAAGTAATATGCTGTGTATTTGCCCACATACACTCACATAACTATTGTATTTGGTCCACTGCTGACCAAGTGGGTGGTAAGAAAATATGAAGGCTTTAATCTTAAAACCAAGCGCAGATCCAGCAGGTTGTACCAAGATCAAACAAATAATACAATTTAACAAGGCTTTATGATCAATGCAGCAAGGCCAGCTGCTCTTTAAACTATGACAGGGTTTAGTCAAAGTAAACCCTGACGCTAACAACAGCATAAAGTCTGCCAACGCAAAGGGAATCTAATGGCTCTGTAATTACGGGGGCTGCATTTTCTGCCATGTTTTTGGCCCATCCATCCCTTAGATGTCAAAATAAATGCTGGAAAAAAAATCATTACTAAACAACGGATTGGTAGGGGCCGTCTTGATCAGATGATGTGTTTTCTTCTCCTAATAGACGTGGTGTTTTCAAGGCCCAGATGTTCATCTAATGACAACAGAAAAGCATAATAAATAGATAACGATGTTATCTGGCATTGTTGATATACCATTGTCCTCTCAATCATCAGAAACACCAACTGTGTGTTTACAGATGATCCTGAAATGCTGCTTGACACCTTGCTTACGATTGCCAACAATGAAAAATGAAGAAATGGCACTGATTTTCTCTATGGAAATCTAAACTCTATGTCATGCCACATTTCAGCTGCCATGCCATAATCCCCTACACAAATACTGAATTGAGCTCGCATCTAGTGATAATCAGATGTTCTTATCTGACATTATTATCGTGTCTTTCAAACCAATGAGAGACCAAAGTTGTACTTTGCTGTTTTGGGCATAATCATCCCACCTTCAGGGAAGAAATACATTCTATAATGAAGATGATTACGCAGAATTGTTACATTAGTTATCAGCAGAATGAACCTGACCTCAAAGGGATGGGTGAAATCTGTGTGCCAAAATATGTCAAAACTAATCAAAGCCACCGGATCTGTATGTACGGGAGGACGAAATGTAATACAGCTAAAATCTTGAATTAACAGGGACCATTAGACTTTGACACTGGGGAGAAACGTGTTGACACTGTGTCCCAGTTTTTCTGGAAATTACTCAAAAGTGCGGGCGAGTTGGCTTCTAGTACACAGTGCCTCTGAGATCCAGGTACATGAGCTAATAGCTTGCTGCAGCACACATAGACAAACACGAGGCCATTTAATCTCCTCCAAAAGCCAAATACAACAAAAGGATCTAGTGGAGTACATGGGAAAAAATTAAACAAGCACGTGGGCGGCGGGCTGGGAAACAACAACAACAAAACGAAAAGAAAAAAAAACCCAAAAACTAAAGAAATAGAACAAGGCACAAAATTGTCTGTAAAATAATTGAACTGTACAGAATAGGCCCCAGCAGTCCAGGAAGGGTCGGATAGGAGAACCAACAGCACCAGCTCGTACCACTTGGCCATGCCTGTCCTCCTTTCCTCTTTTCTCTTTCTGTCGTCTCGTCACCCCAAATTCCACCCCCCCTAAACCCCCCCTCTCCTCCCCCACCCACTCAGAGTTAGACATAGTGCTCCTACAGTATCGCCCCCCCCTCCCACCTCCCACCTCCCTCTCCCACCACCATCCCCCCCCCCCACCCCCCCCCCCCCTCTCTCTCCCCTCTCTGGCCTGTCCAAATTAGATGTAGTACTCCTTCTTCTCATCTGTGTTGTTGTGTCCCCCCTCCGCATTAATGATGGCCGTGTCCGCATCTGCCGCATCGTCTGCCCCCTTGGCTTCATGCGTGAAGTAGGTGCCTGCGCAGGAGTACAGACAAATTAGCAATGTCCCCCCCCATGCACTTGAATGCGATTGCACTCCACTTGTAACCAAAAACACTCCAACTCTTAAGATGTGTTCATGATCAAGTATGATTGTACTGCTGGTGTGCTACCTTTGTGTCTGGCGAAGTATCGACCAAGAACAATGAGTGCGCAGAGGATGGCAAACATCACCACGGCAACCACTCCTCCAATGACAGCATGGTCAATTTTCTGCGGTGCCCCCTCGCCGGCTCGGGAGTCTGAAAACAAGACAATAACAGTAAATAATTTCATGATCAGTAAAACGCTCTCAGCCAGTCACAAAGCTAATACCTTCACATAGACCTTGACCACCCTGGAATCTATGGCTATTACCAGATTAGACTGCCAAAACACACTAAATTGGTTTACTTTCGTTCAAAGCTTCTTAAAGAATGACCTAACCATGGAGACATAATATAATGAAAAAGCTATTCAGTAAAATGCCAGCTTGTGTTGTTTACCGATAAAAATGAGACGGTACAAAGACACATTAGATTGCAGTTGGTCTGTGGAGAATGGCGAATGTTTCACCATTTATTGGAACTGAAGAGCCCTTCTGAGGGCATTTAAACCATCTAGTGCTTATGTGCTTATGCATATACACTGTCACTTCACAGCCGCTTCAGACCACCAGTCATTCAGGTTGATAACACCCTGAATGAGGCTTCTTGTACATATGATATGCGACATTAAGGATGCTCATGTTGTGTGAAAACATGCTAACGACAGTTTTGTTTTGTTTTTTTCCTTTCTAATTTCCCTGCCAATTAAGGTTCATACATAGTCCCTAACATACAGGGTTATCATCCTATGGCTTGTGAAACTCATTCGAATTCAAAACCCATTTTATATTTAATAAATCCATTCACATTTTCTATTTAACAAAAAAAAAACCATAATGTTCAAATAACTGACTGAGTAGTAATCAAAAAAATACTGGAGGCCTATCTAATAAAGAAGCTTTTTACTAAGTTGCATACCGTGTATTTGTGTCATTATACGGTTGAATCCAGCTCATTATATGTGTTATGATGTCTTCAGTGCCATAACCGAAATGCCTGTCTGAGCCTCTTCAATGAACAGTGTTGAAAAAATGTTTTAAGACAGTTATATTGCAATGATACACTAGACATCTTCTGCAATTTAAGAGAGAGCTCACACACTGTAAAATACACTGTGATTTAAGGGGCCATTTCTGGAGGTTATAGAGCTCAATCATCAGAAATAGACACAAGTCTGGAGATAAATTGGCGCACAGTGTCCCCATGCAGAGAAATACATGGCAGCCTCAGGTGTCAGAGTGTAACTCTGTCTACCATTTAGCCAGATTTATCCATGCACCACAAAAGAACAAGGCAAAATTTGAAGCCTTTAAATTTCCAGTCTCAGAATAGTTCAGAGGCATTTATCAATAGCCTATATCTGTGCACATTTGGACTGATGGAGGAGTGGCGGGTGAGGGAATGGCTGCACTGTTCTTTGCTGCATGAGGGAGCAGCTCAATTCTCCATCAATCTCGCTAGTCATGCTCTGAACTTGAATGATTCTGATAAAAGACGAAGAGGAGAGTGCAGAATTTCTTTACACTGTGAGGGTATAATAAGTCCACTTGAGGAGTCTAAGACAAGTGACACATTCACATCTTGTCCAATAACAAAGCCTTATATAAGTCACTTTCGGTTAACATGAAGATAGCGTGGAACTGGAACTGCAATGAAACTGTAATTAATGAGAAAAGTTCTGTTTCGGCTGAGCGCTCTTGTAAAATGGACTCGTCTTCACCGAGCAAACGGTTGCTGTGCGTCTGTATCTGAGGAGCAGGGATGTGCAAGGCGCAGTTTGTTTACTGTATCAGGATGTCAGATAACATAGCTCATTCCCAGAAGAGAGGGAGCGGCCCATGCTCCATGCTAATGAACACACTCCCGCTAAATGGCCTGAGCAGAGGAGTCCTGTCTCCTCGCCTCCCTCACCCCGCACCTCTCCTGCCCTCACCTTGCTCCCCGCTGTCTTCCACTTGACACATCTGCAAGGAAACATGCCGGGTCTCGGCCATCCCACACACCGAGGGAACATTTTATTTCTCAGGAAGAAATGTGCCCGGTGAAAGCACCGAACACATCTAAAAAGGTATCACAAAAATGTCAGCGAGAAACTATAAATCTTGTGACACTATGAACTGTAATGGTTGGTTGCATATCATGTCGCTTACATTATGTAATGAATGCTGGTTTTCTGTTTGGCAGTCATTTATTTATTACTTGGGCAGCGGGGTGGCGAAGTGAGAAGGGAGACCATCCTTCAACTGGAATGGGAGGGGGAAGACTTAAAGGTCCAGTGCAATGAGAATTGCATTTCTCAATTTCATGGTATAATTTAACAGAGGACCTGTTTATGTCAAATTACTCAAATTATAACTGTCAACAATGTGGAAACGCCCTCTGAAAAACTCTCCCTCTGGTTGTACGTGAATCCGATTTATAATTCCATTCTACTTCCTTTTAACGAATGCTCTGATTGGTCGACAGTATGCATAGTTAATGAAGTGGCCCATAGTCTGTCAGACAATAGCCGGCCAGCTGCTTGCCAAGCTAGTCAAAATCTCTGTGCCTCCATTGTTGCTGTAAGTGCTGCAAGTTCCAACACTAGATATTTGTTCCCCAAAGATAGAAACTCAGTTCTTCAAGAATTGTACCATCTAACCATCAAAAACTGAAAAAAAAAAAAAAAAAAGATTCTCATTGTGTTAGAAATGAACATCAACCTTTTCCTGACTGAGATGAAATCATTGCATCCCCACCAGCTGCCACTCTGTAGCTGACCCTGACCTCTGACCTCTATGTGCATGGTGTAAGCGAAAAGAGAATTCCTCCATCGGGGATCAATAGTGTCACATTGTTATTATTATTAGTAGTCCTCCCTCTTCCTGCGTAGTTCACATGGTACTGCGTTGCCCTAACACTTCCAGGATCAATCGTTTGATTCCCACCGGGGCTGTCGATGTTAAAAAATGTATGTATTCATAATACCGCTGGCTGCTTAGAATAAAAACCTTCTCCAAATGACAGACAATATTATTACAGCAGTCTTCGTGGCCTTACACTTGAAAATAAATAGAATTTGATTATGTGGGTAATGTGGATGGGCTGCGCACCGCCGGCACAGCTCTGCTCACTGCTCAGCGAGTGCTGACATGCCCACACCTCCGTCCTGACAGGATGTGCACAGCCATGGGGATTTATGGGGGAATAAAGAGGATTTGCAACTGATGCCCGTGTCTGCACAGCAGTGAAATCTGCTCCACTGAACTACAGGACCACATGCTTTACGGTCCCACCTTTCTGTCTCTGTACTGGAATGACTAATTGCCACTCTGGTCAGTAACAGAACATCCTATCAGACTCTCTGTCAGACTGGGGATCAGAGCTGTGTGTTTGTCACCTGGCTGATTACATGGAATATTGATTTTTTCTTTTACATTTTATTAGTCATAGTGTAACACACTACAGAATGCTGTATATAAGCAAGCGCACAAACACACACTCTAATAGAAATACCACCAGTACCATTATTATTTTTTATTACTACTACTAATAGTAATAATAATAATAATAATAATAATAATAATAATGATAACAATGGTAATAACACACTTATTTGCACTTTTCTAATAGCCATTTTCCTTTCTATCATTTACTTTTTGCAGTTTTCTGCTTCGGAGAAAGCCATATACAGGTAACACACACACACACACACAGACACAGACACACAGACACACACACACAGACACACACACACACACACACACACACACACACACATAGCAATTTATAGATGCAATTACATGGATATAATTGAAACAATGATTCTCTTGCATTGATAGAGCAATTCCTTCACTTACACAGAATAGGTTCTCAATGTAACCCTTTTCTGGGCAATAGCAGCAGAATGGGGCATTGCTACAAAATCTGCTCAAGGATTGTCAATAGCCATTTTGCAGCATTGAACTGCTAACATCAGTGTCTTTTGTATTTGCTGTTTGAAAAGGAAATGAACGTAATAAGTTGAGCATGTGTGGTCAATCTCCTCCAAATCATTTTTCATATTGCTATTGTGCCGAATCATCAACAGAACACAATATTGTCCTCAGTACAATTCCAATGCCACGGCTCTCCAGCTAAATAGCGTCCAGAGTCTTTTGTAATAACCACAACAATGATGTGAAGACGCACGTAATTCAGCTGTGACATTTAACGGAGGTGTTGAAAATACAAGTGAAGGTCTGACTATGACTAATAAAATGACAAATGAATGGAAACTGTGACCGTGAACTTGGGACTCTTCGTTGGCTGTTTACTGAAAATTTGACATTGGCAAAACTCTCCACACAAAAGCCAGTAATACCCATCTCCACTTCATGCTTCCCCTCTGCCGCTTTTCAACATGTTTTCCCCCAGCGGAGATCAAGGCGAGGGAAAAGGTCGACAAACTAATAGAAATCTCTGCCCTCTTCCCAAAGTAGCCCAAAGTAACATGCCACACAAGCGCACCTTATCTGCCGAGAACGAGGACAAGGAAAAAATTCAGCAGTCAATATGAGAGACACAATGACAGTCCATCTGTTTAAGTCAGAGGGCACATAACATTGAGTCTGCATGACCTAATGTGCTAAGTACAGCTCTCATAATCATTTAAAACTATCCCAATATTACTGCAGTGGAACACTCTTTTAACTTCAGGGTGGGCTGGCATTAGAAACTTATTCCCCAGACACCAATTAAAATGGACCATTACAATATTTTCTTTCTTTAATAACTGTTAAATGGAAAAAAAACAAAAAAAAAAACTGTGGGTCAAACGTAAAAAACGAACACTATTTCAACAGGGAATCAGAATAAACAAATCTAAGAGAAAACAAATTAGCATTTCTAAATGATCCTTTAATTATTCCAGTGAAGAACTTCAAAGGGTGATAATACTTGTGAGAGTTAAAACAATTCCAGTAAATATTTAATGATTAATTATGTTGAATATCAAATGCACTCCTAACAGTCTTTGTTGGAGTCAAAAGTGTGCATGGAGTAAGGCTTGATTGCACCCTAAGCAGTGGAACGCTGCCAATAGCGAACATGTATCATTGCAGAGGGCAGAATCACCAAACAAAACAAAACATGTATGACTCTTATCCTTAAGGAAAACACGCCAGAAATTAAATCCTAAAGTACCATCTGGCACTAAATCACACGTTTTCTTTCTCAAAACAACAAACTGCAAACAACAATGGCATATCATACATGTCCCATAATGCCATGAACAATATCTGCATGAGAGCGCGGAAGCTGAAGGAACAAATACATGGGAATAATCATGAAGTACTGTATATACTGTGTTGATCTGTCATAATTATCTACAAATCTCCAGTGGCTTGACCAAGTGGGCAATAAAGATCATATTCTTATTCTTATTTCTTATTCTTATTTTTACTCTTATTTTTATTCTTATTCTTCTTATTATTATCATTATTAATATTATTATATTGCTCATTATGATATTACTCATTATTATATTAATACTCATAGACTCGTGTACATGTTTACTTTCAAAACTATCTTTGGCAGGGCTTTACATTTTTTGCAGGACTTTGGTCGCACAACTATGCTATAATGTCATCTATACAAATTTCCACAATATGTCACAGTAGGCTGTTCATCTCAAGAAAACCCCTTTAAATGTTATTTAATGATTGTTCTGGACTACTATAAAGGCTAGTACCGGGTTTTATGTTACTTTAGATTATTCAGTGGAGGTCCTAACATGCTAAACAGCAATTTACCCTTGATTGTGGATTTGAAGAAACATAGGGCCTTTACAATCAAGACTTGAACGTAATTCCTTGTTCCGTGTCTTTCCTCTCCCTCCTCTCGACACGCTGGGGGAGAGGGGGGTTACTAAAGGCTTACCCAGGATATGATGTCCCTGCCTCGGATCATCTCTGAGCGTCTGACGAGCTGGAGCATTATCTCCGCAGACTCCCGTTATTCCCTTAGAGCTGGGAAATCTGGGTAAATTCTACCTTCTGCCCAAAAGAAACATGACTGCTGGCACAGTGCTCATGGAATACCATCTTCATTTCTTTTCTCTGTGCTGTGCTGTAACCTTGAAAGCCATGTAATGTACATGTTGCAAACTCATATTTTCTTTCACAATAGCTTGCAAGGTTGAGGTGCTTGTTCATTCGTGTTGTAATTACAACTCACAATTGAATACAGCACGTTCCGGCGAGGGAAACGCTGGCACTTTACAACTTGTACATTCAGTTCATCATTCATTTGAGAAATAGCTACCTACAATCTATTCAGTGTGAAATCTCTGAAACTGAATGAAGTATTAGAATCACTGAGATTGAAGGTCACCGGTATCTAGCTTAACTAGCTTTCGCGCAATACAAGATGTCAAGTAAAAGCAATTTCTAAATGCATTTTACAATGACCATCAATGTAAGTTTTAGAGTAAATGGGTTTTTTTTTATTTTTATTTTTTTAAAGAGCATAGAAACAAGGTTTGAAAATTTTCAAACACATGAAAGAAATGTTTTTATAAAATAGTGACTCATTTCTCCCAAGAGGTCTCCACAGGCTCTGGATCTTTTAAGACACTGAAAGACTTGACAATATGAACTCTTCTGAATTTTTTGAACATGCTCTTCATTCTGACACAGCAGATGAAACAGCATTGAAGACAAACAACTGTGAGATTCTGTGCTTTACCATGGCATTTGCTCCCCCTCAGCACAAAACCATATTTAGGCCTTGAACTGCTGCCTCTGTTGCTAGGCTACACCAAGAGGGGGAAAAACGCTTATCAGAGAGGAGAAAATCTAGCAGCGCGTGAAAGCATCACATTTTGGAAATTAAAAGCAATATTCGACATCAACTATGAGCCACAAGAAGAGGAGGCAGTGCATTAACAACTTACAGAAGCCCCATTACATGTTTCCTTTCACATTAAACAGGGGAAATAGTGTGACCACATGGAGGACCTGCTGCTTATGAGGATTAATGAATGATGGCAACTTGAAAAATGTGCTTATTCATTCAGTTGGATGATCCCCCTCGCATTTACGCTATGAAGTGCTCAGATCTGGGTGGAGCTGCCGAAACAGAGCGCACATACTGTCCAAAATCAGGATCACATAGGTCTTGAAAACAGTGGCTTCTAATAACAATGCCAAACCTCTATTGAAGGTGCCAGTGCCAGAGCCAAGGCACGTACTGATTATAATGAATGGATAACAAATTGTGCTGTATACTTCCTTAGTGGCAAGAGGAAAATGCCATACTGTGCTGTTATGCTGATTAAGGTAGTGCAAAGCGATCTACCGCAAGCCAGCTTAACATTGCCCCTGTGACAGGGTATTTAGAAGAGTAGTGAACTGCAAGAAAGCTCAATTACATCCTCCCAGCATGTACTGCATAAATCATGGTAAATCCTCTTTCAAGCCTGTCTTTCGGAAATTACTGAAATGTTACAGTATGAAAACATGGAGGCGGCTGCATCGCTGCAACTCAGAAGTGAAGACTTAAAGGAATACAACACGGAGCAATGCAGAGTTTTTTTTTTTGCAAAACAACTTCCTGTTTGACTTTGCCACGCCCAAAGAGAGGCATGGGATTGAAATGATCGTGTGCTGTGTCCATGCTGTGAGATTACTGCCATGCCGCTGACACTGAATCTGACAGGAGAAAACTGTCCTAAAGAGAAAATTTCACCCATAAACAATACTGTACAGTACTGCTTTCATTCTAAATGCAACCCACAGGACACAGTATTCCAGTCATTAATCTAAGATGTGCTATGGAAGGGTATATTATTATTATTTGACCTGGGGGAACTCACAAATAGGACCGAGGGCACTGCCATTTCCAAGACTACTCACTCTATTTTTCATGAATAAATAAAAGTAAATGAATGAATGAATGAAATATAAGTGAAAGTTGCCATTACAGTATTCTGATCAAATCTTACAGTATTTGGACCTTTTGATGCAGTCTCACATTAAGAGTTTCAAACCTATCATTTGTATATTGACACTACTCATTTCTAAAATTTCAAAAAATAATTAAATAGCTGTATCTTTGTAGCAGCTATTGATAATCCGATCTATTCTATAAGGATAGCTTTTTTGTATTGAAAATGTCACATACTGGCATATCCAAATGTCATCTCCCAAGGTTGCCTCGTCATCTGTCTAGCGTTAGCGCTGCTTTTGAAATAATAGTGATTTTTTTATGGTTAATATTGAAATAAATTTTCGTAACGCGGCCGAATCAAGGCGTAAAATATTGCGTACAAATGACGGCGAAAGGTTGCTCCGCTATAAACGCCGTAAATGAACTGGCTTTCATTCATATCATATGTCTTTGAGAAAATAGTTATTGATGTTTTCAGCCTCGCAAAGACGTGATGTGACTGGCATTTGTGGGGGAGATGTAAAGGGCATTATAATATGACGGATGGGCCGGTTGAGATATGGCTGCAGATGCTGATAAGATAGCGGAACAGCAAAGCAGAGTCTCTACATTTTCCCAGATCAAACATGTGACTGGAAAGGGCTATGACAGGTGTCTCTGACAGCCCCGTGCTGCCTGTCCTCAATGTCACCTATCAGCAGCACTATCTGATTAAAACTGGCCGTCTACAGTCTCTTATAACCTTATATTCGATCTCTCTCTCTCCCTTTCTCTCCCCCCGATCACCTGATCACGTGCACACACACACACACACGCACGCACACACGCACACACACACAAATGGTTGGTGAGAGGGACAGTAGTGGGGGCATACAGTACCTTGCGTGTAGTCTGGGTTGGTGGTGGGTGTGGGGATAGTAGTGGGAGCATCTAGATGGGAAAATAAAAAAAATAAAGAACATGTATAAGAAATAAAGGAAGACAAGAGTGAAGAAAGAGACAAAAGTCATTGAAGATGAAGAGCAAGCGCTACCTGCACTGCCTGCAACTTTCTTTTTATTTGGACACTAATACCTTCACTTCACTGTTTCTTGAGAACATTCTCTGAGCAACTGTGAATAATAATGTCTCACAATCATGGAAATGAATCGCCGTGTTCCATGATATCTTACAGTAATTAAGTCGAACTGTAAATTGAACCGTTCAGCTGGTCTCCCGCTGCAGCGCAGCAGAGGCCCGAGCAGCATCTTCTGCCCCATAGTGTACTGATTAGGCCTGTCACAAACCCCCTAAACAAAATAATGAGAAAGAGAAAATGAAGGCCAATCCAGGTATGCAACAGTACTAAGAGGGTTGAAAGCTTCCTCACCGGGGGAATATATGCCTGTCTCCGGTGCAGGGGAAAGATAGCATGACCCCTTGCTGGGGGAGAGTCACAGCAGGGGAAATTGGCTGGCTGTCTCCATGCCTTTACTGTCTGCACTCCATCAAAAGACAGCAGTGGGGGACCACACACTCCCAAACTAATGATAAAACATCAAGGACAGCATAATGTTGCCGCCGGGGATGGAGTGTATGGCGGAGGTGGCGGTGATGGTGGTAGGGGGGTATCAGGGTATCAGGAACAGATTCTCCTCTGACAGTATTTGAAGAGGGGGGTGGGGTAGATTTCCTTCCCTGTGACCGAAGGCAGTCTGATAGCTGAAATGTCAGTGTCTGGGAGAGGGAAATTGGCCATTCAGGGAAGAGGGTCTTCACAAAGGCCGGGATAGGATGTGGCACATATAATAGCCAGGCGAACAAGAATTCTCCATGGGCAATTTCCAGGCTGGATGACTCTGGGCTCAGCATTATGAGAGCTGAAATATGAGCGTATTTTGGACGGGGCCATATTTTCAGGGCGCATTTGTATCTGTGAGGAATTTGATATGAAGAAATTTAACCATAAAGTGAAACAATGTAGGAGAAATTGTTTATCTATGCCTGCTTAAACCTGACTGCCAACAGGGCAGCCGGGTGGGGATTCTGTTTTACTCTTGTCTGTTTGTTTTCTCTTGTTTAAAAGTTCTTTATCCTTGTAGTTTTATGTAGATTTTCCTCGAAAACAGGGGGGGAAATACGGTGAAAAGAGATTATTCCAATCCATCTAATGAATTCATATTGTGAATAATTCATTCACATGCTGATATGTCAGATGTTGTTCCTCAGTATGGTGCATGAGTGATAAAACCAGTATGATTCACACTTTCACAACAGCCTTTCATAAGTACAGTTGACCGAACCATATCTGGCCGTGTTATTCAAATTTCCGAAGAAGCTACAAATTCCCGATGAGTTGTGAGAATCTTTGACTTCATGACCATAGGAGATTTCTCGGTCCAAAAGTCAACTGCAGAGTAAACCGCGGAGTTAAAGACAGCATTGTTCTCCTGCCAACAGGCAGTATGTGTGAGTTATAGCACCGGGTCACCTCTGTCCAGACAGAGCTGTGAGAGAAAGGCCTCTACAACCAGCTTACTCCCACAACCTGACACCAGCCAGGGGGCACAATTCACAGCCTGCTGCAAACACATCCACACAGAGAACAGCCTCGCTAGCCTCTCTCCCAGCCTTCGACCAGCCACATACAATATATGCACCACAATAGAATTTGATTTGACATGGATTTACATCAGCCTCACACCTATCTAGGTTGTCCCATAGTGAAAGGTCATTACTCTTCTTGAAATAGTAAGGGCTCGAAGGACTAGCACCGGTAGAGGGTGGCAGCAAGATGAAAGAAAATTGATGGACAATCCACTATGGCTCTATCAATACTGCGCATGAGAAAATATTTATCTAGGACAAAACAACTCATTAAAGCAAGCCTATTCTTTGCGTGCCACTGGTTAAACAAAGCACATGCAGAGCAAGCCATGTTTTGACAGACCTGTGATGGCTTCACGGGATGTCACAAGAGCTGCATAAATTGCCAAACAAAATACTAAAAATGTCCATGCCAGGTCATAACGAGAGAAGAAAATGATAATTCTGCCGAAAATTGTCTGAGAGACAGAGGGTTAGGTTAGCTGGGCGGATGGGGGTGGGTATGGGGGTGGGTGGTGGTGGTCGGTGGGGGATTGGTGCTGTGTGTGGTTTTTGAAAGGCTTAGAGATATACCTGCTGAGCTAAAATGCATGTGGTTATCATGTTAAGACCAGTCCATGTTCATAAACACACACTAATTAAGCTACTGTTGCAAGCATGATTAGTCTGGGAAAACAAACCCTCGTATGGACCACAACATGATTTTGTCGGGCATTAAATCCTCCGGAAAAGAGGAGTGGGAATCTCAGACATAATTATACACTGTTATTAGCACCTTTTACCAATCTCCTGTGTCTCATTATAGCAAACTAAAGTCATAGAGCTTCCAACAGTCATACACCAGAGATACAATGCTTAATGGGAAGTGGTAAAATATGTGGATTGGAAGTTACTGATAGAAGAGGGTAAATTATATCCAAACGCACACAGATTGGTTAACCATGTATGTTATGGAGATCATTTGTTTCTGGACCAGAGAACATGTTTGCTTCCCATGTACTGTGAGCTACGTTCATCTGTGAAACTGCTGCTGTCTTATGGGTGCAGCTGAAGGGGCGATGAAGCAGAGCTATGATCACAAGAAACAAATGATACATAATCCAAACAGCAGCAGACACATATCTTTTATGACTGTTGAATGCCTACAGGCATTTCATTCAAAATGTCTGAGCTTTTAGAATATTATATTATTTTAAAGATCTTTGTTCAATGATAGAAAGCATGCCTTCCAAACTCGTTCCTAAAATATCAGAGATGATTTACTGAAAGAGAGGGTAAATCTCAGTTCTTGTGGATGTAAAGGAACTTAACACAATTAGGAATTCAGTGATGATAGCTTGAATAAGTCTGCCTTGAGTGAGCTATTTGCCGGCATATGCTGTCCTTTTGTTTGGGAGTGATCATTACGGGCCCATTGGGAACAAGCAGATGTCATCATCTGCCTGGCAGAGCACGATGATGAATAACCATGGGGTGGCAGAGTTATGAGAGTCACAGGAAACCTATGTCACAGTGACAAAGTCACACATGTCAGCTGGTGAAATAAACACATTACTTCTCTGAACATCAGAAGTGACCTACAGGACTACAGAACCTCAGACACCACAACTGACCAGGTAACCAAATGTGCATAAAAACAACATACGATGATGTGAAAATCTATATTTCTATATTATAGATCTATATTATAGATTGATTATTGAACATATTTCAATAATGAAAAACTGGAATACCTATGCTGTTCTGAATGCCCTCTGTTGGTGTTGGCTGCTGGTGAAGTGCTACTGTAACTGAAACCCAGTTTAAAAAACATGCAATACCTCATCAGTAACAGCTTACCACATCCATGCAGGCTGATTCAACTCTTATCAGCTATTTGTTGACAGCTTGTTGAAAAAAACATATGGTATTTCTGTGGAACTGTGAAAACACCCATCCACTAATCCATTAATTCAGTTTTGGGAGATGCTGCTTAGTTAAAGCCCCACTGCATCATTGCAGTGCGGCACCCCCTGTTGGAACACTGCTGCCCCACTAAATGCTTTATATTTTGATTCTTTACACTACAATTACTACTACTACTATTACTACTACTACTACAACAACTACTACTACTACTAATAATAATAATACAATTTATAGCACATATCCAAAAGCAGAGTTTACAAGACTATGTTCCTCAGGCAGGTCATTCTTCAGTCTTGGGGTCCTGACGGCAAAAAGCACAATCAGCTTGTTGAGTTTAGACTGAGGGACGGTCAGGGGGGCCAGAGGACTTCAGGCTGCACTCCGGCTCCTAGGAGTTAAGAGGTCTGCAATGTAGCTGGGGGCCAAACCTAGCTGTGCTTCAAACATGATCAGTAATATCATGCTAAAATGGGGGATATATGGTGTCTTCATTGCACCAGTTAAAATCCTAGTTGCTGCATTTTGAACGAGACAAGAGAGTTGCAATATTTTGAACAAGAAGATATAAAAGCATGTAGAACCTCCTCTAAATCTGTGGTTGATAAGAACAAATTGATTTTTGATTATCAATTACAGGAAGCAACACTGCACAACTTTCTACTTAATTCACTCTTAAATTGACTGAACTTTGACACAAGGACTGATAGCTAAAGATGCTAAAGACGAGTTCTATTTTGAGTTTGTTTCAGGCTGTAATGCTTGTAAACACTGAAGTAAAACTGTATTTTGAGTTACAGTGTGTTAGAGTTTGGCTGTGATTTCTTAGTCCTGACCCCCCGCACCGTCTCTGCTGGCCCTCACAGGTTTTTTTTACACACTGTCCCAAACCCACCCAGAAGCCCATACATCATTAAAATCCTATTCACTGCCTGCCATACAATTGACGAATTACTGCCTAATGTAAAACCATTACCAAGACATTTATTTTCACGAATTAATGTTTCCAACAATTATTAAAAACATTTGCTTATCAACTAGACAAAGAACCGGACGTATTGCTGGTTTTGTGACACACAGTTCATGGCTGTCGGCCGAACCTAAACAACTAAACTGAGTAATAATCAAAAGGAATATCGCCAATTAGGCTGCAGTGTTTTGCTGTCTCACAAAATCCATTTTCACCAACTTTACCATTAGCATAACACTCACCACCTCGCTGCTGCTCCTCCCATGGTTCATCTGATTCGGCTGCCTTAGGCTCATATTAGGTTTTCACATGTTGTTTTTAGAATCCAAATCTAACAGTCTATGTGCGATGCATGTGATGTAATGACATGCTGTGTATGCATGGCAGGCCAGCCAAGGCTTGGATGTATTAGGCAGAGGAAGAGTGATTTGCTAGTGTGGCCATTTTAGAAAGAAATACAGACAGATAATAAAGTCATATTCAAATCACATCAACTATTGTGATTATTCTCTTAACATCCTAACATGACTGCTCACATCTGCCTGAAGCTATTAAAAAAAAAACTCTACATCGCCAAAGTCTGTGTTGGGACCTCTTCCTCTTCCGTGGGTTGTTAATATTGCCAGAAGCATGTACTAATCAAAGTCTGTAAAAATGTCTGTGAGTAAAATTCATATGTCCAATTGAAATCTGGATTGGAGCTTCACTGTTGAGTATTTTGAGCATTGGACCATATAATATTAATATCAGTACAAAATTACCATAAATCAGCTATTTTCTAGCCAAATCAATTTGGCAAAGACGTGTTGTGTAAATCCTCACAGATACACACAGAGAGGTGGGGATAGGCAGAATAAACACACCCCTCTGGTACTCTCTCATAAATGTAAAACTGAGATGCACTGATCAATCATATCTTGAGTTCTGACCATCAATTCATACTTCTTGGTTTATACAAAATATTGCTTAATATGAATATTTTACTCATCAAGTTTGAAAAAAGACAAGCAAACTTCAAGAAATATTTTATCTAAGAATTCACCCCTTTTTATCTATCTAAATCACAAATTGGAGCTGCAGAGCGGGTCGTCCCATCCCTACTAATTGAGATCCCATAGATTTGCCCAAATTAAATTCTGGTGTGGGGTGTATGGGTCACTGAACAGCAGAGAGTGAGCACTCTGTGAAGAGAAAGCTGGACTCACCAAAAATGGTTGCACCTGCTGTGAAAATGTTTTTTTTTTCCACCATCTCTACCAACAGCCACTAGGAAGAAGAAATGCAGGTCTGAGGAGTACGCAGTTTACTGACGTCACGTTACAAAGTTTCTAGGTAATGAAGTCCTTTAACAACTTTGCCAAAACTTCACACAGTTATCTCCTGTTGCCACTTGCGGTCTCCAAGTGCGATGTAGCCTAGTGTGGCTTTAAACAGTGTTGTTGTCTGCAGAAATGCTGAAACATTTTGTCAGATCATGTGTGATTGCAGAAGCATGGAGTCAGTGGCAATAGGCTAACTCTCTCTAGGTTGTCTATAGCTTCATGTCATCTACTGCTTTGCCTCATTAAACGTATTGTGTTAACAACAAACAAAGGAGACACAAAACTGCTGGCAGTGTGCCATGACTGACAGTCATGTTAAGTTAAAAAGCCCTCCTTCCAGAATCTATCCTCCTTGGAAGCAGGTGCTGCAGTCAAGAGAAATTCAAACCAAGGGGCCAAAACTGGCCTTGGCATTTGAAGTACAGTCCTGGGAGAGACGGACCCTCTATAGCCCCCTACTGGTTCACTGCAGAACAACTTGAAACTCTTGGGACCAAAATCCATCTTCTATGTAGAAATATCAAGTCAAATTTCTTCTACAAGACCTAATAGCCTCAACAGCTAATTTAATTTCTACCAATGTTTCCCCTTATGGTGATTTTTTAAAAATAACTCTGCCATTAGGAACATATTTGCATGAATTTTAGTGCATGTGAGGGGGCATGTCTGTATAATCCTGTTCTTGGCTTGCAGCGTCAGCCACAGCTCCGGGCAACATGCGGGTGTTGCTGTAGGACCGTAAAAGGCAAATATGGGCTGACTTTTCCTGCAGTTGTAGGCTCCACCTGCTCCACACTTTTTACTTTCTACTTTTTCTAATATAAATGTATCGCCACCCAGAAATCACACTCCCTAGGCGGGAGACAGGTGACACCACAGTCACTTCATCCATTATTTTCTACTCATCGTGCATTAATAGTACAGTGGCAGTGGAAATCTTGAACACAAATTCCAGGCTACGTGGATTTGTCAGCTGCAGCCAAGTTCTGTCATTTTTAAGCTCGCAGTTCCTTTCAATTGTGCCTTATATCCATGTAAGTTTGCAATGCGACTCTGTTTGTTGCACAAATGCCGCGCTAAATCCTTATCATTCCAATACAATCCCCCGACTGCCACAGCTACTGCAGGCAGCCACATCTATAAAGCTTTCTATCTCAGCAATACAGACCGTGTCCTGGTGTAAAAGAGCGATGGTGGCAGCTGAACATCCATTGCGATGATGCATAATACCTACCATATACATGGAGGATGTAGTCGTCGTAGGCCTCTCCCACAGCATTGGAAGCCACGCAGCGGTAGGTGCCATTGTAAGACTTATTGAGGTTCTCGATGTAGAGATCAGAGCCGGTGACCACAGCGTGAGGCGGCACATCCTCGTCGACTCTCAGCCAGCTGATCTGATGGGGACTGGAAAGCACAAATACCACACACATCATTCAGACGCTGTCTATCCATAGCAGAAATCTGAAATAAAGGTCAAAACTGAGATCATCTGAGGAGGGCCATTGGCAGGCCCTGTCTAATGATGTATTTTATAAACAGCACGCAAACAACTGGTAACATTTAAATGCTACAATGAAATGGAAAGGTTAAGGGAGTGCTCAGACTGGCAGAAAAGGGATATAGAAAGTCGGAAACTGACATATACTCAGCTATCTGGGTGCTTTGAAGTTATAATGTAAGCATGATTCAGGGTAAAACGCTGTATGTCCACCTATGTGAATACTCACTGTGGTTTTCCTTCTGCAATACATGTCAAATCTAGATTGTCACCCTCTCTAGTTAAACCTTCGGGATATGTCACCACGATCTTCACTTCTGGTTTATCTGAAAATAAAGGGATGGGTTTTTACAATACCCCAATAGTACAAGGTTTAACAATACAGCCTTTTCTCTTGCATACCTATAGCCAAAGCAAAATCAAATTATTACTGCACTCTAAGTGAAGTGTTGAGTAAAATAGGCTTACAAATGAAGTGTAAAGTAACACAGCCAAGAGTAAAGCATACAGGAGAAGAAAATGATTATCCTATGTGCTCAGTAGACATCCAGTCAGTCTACCTACAGCAAAATGATTTCTTTCCTCTTATCAATGCTAGCCAAAGATTACCAAAATGTCAAGTGGTTCCAGTCAAGCTTTCCCTGTCTCTTTTTTCCTTGAAAGGTCAGACAAAACAGTTGTCTACCTGAAAAAATTAATATTCTACACAGACTACAAAAGGGTACCTTAACCTTTCTTTGATGTTTAACACAGTGTAAGGCAGCCTGTACTACCTCTTCAATCAATGCACCATTTAAGGAACACCAAATATCATTCGACACCTGAGCAAAAGTTACTTTTCCCTTGTGGTGACTGTATCCCAAGGGCCATGGTGCTGTGAATCTGTAAGTTTAGAGTGCCAGGACTTCACGATCCATGGCTAACAATCTTAGGTAGTGCAAAGCATCCTGTACATCTAGGAGCCAGTGATCAGAAATACACTGAGAGTCTACTTAGTCTAGTTCTAGGCAAGAAAAACGACACTTCCAGGTCACTCACATAGCACTTCCAAGTGTCTTTGTGCCTGGAGGTCCTTTACAGCTGGGTGGTCAATGATGCAGTCCACTGGCACTCCATCATCCTCTTTGGTGACAGCAAATCTTACCCGGCTGGTGACAGTGAACATCCTGTCATAGGTCTCCTCCGCTGTTGTCTCACCTAGAAAACAATCAGAAACACGAACAAAAGTCAACCGCTACACGACACAAAAACAAATCTCAAATCCCACAGCGGCACTATCTGCAGTGACCGCAACGCTCACACAGTTGTTAAGAAAAGAACATAACTTGTCAAAGTGGACCTTCTTTTCCAATTTCATTTGCATGTCATTTATGATTCAATGATGTGATGCTGGAAGCAGATTTAAGAGGATTCAAACGAGCCTTAGGCCTTCAATTTGGCCGAGAGTGGCAAGGAGCGGCTGGATTGTATATATAAGCTTGATAATGAATGCCTCTGCAGCTTGAGGGTTGAGCGTTGTTGGGGCTAACCCT
Organism: Centroberyx gerrardi; assembly: GCF_048128805.1. Classification (NCBI taxonomy): domain Eukaryota; kingdom Metazoa; phylum Chordata; class Actinopteri; order Beryciformes; family Berycidae; genus Centroberyx; species Centroberyx gerrardi. The sequence continues at coordinate 22,491,131 of NC_136002.1, forward strand.
GCAGTAATCTGCTGCCCACTAGGCCCCTGGCTGTCAGAGGGGCATTCATTTAGAGAGCATTACAATGCCACAGGGGCATCGCATTAGCCGCAGTGCTGAGTGTGATGGTTTACTCGCACTTAATGAAGTGAGGAAATAATTACAGCCCCTCTCTGACCTGCAGCGCACTTCCATTTCAGCCCTGTCACAGGGGAGCCGGGCCGGACTCAGGCAGGGCAAAACACTGTTGTTCCACAGTCGATGATCACCACTACACACATGTGTGGCCTCTTGATGGTTATTAACCCCATGTAACACACACCCAATCACCCAAGACCCGCCTACATAAAACTCAAAGCACTGGGATGGGTAAGTGGTCACTGCGCTTGAGGGCATTAAATTTGAGTGCTGTGCCAGCTGCTGTGAAAGAACAGGCTGTTTGGAAAGCATATTGATTCTTGAGGGATAATAAGTAAGTAACAATAATAACAGCAACAGTGGGTAATACTAATAACAGTAATAGAAAGTGTGGCAAGAACATTATCAAAAAAGTAAAAGAAGTAGCATGCTCTCAATTAGAAACAGAAATTATGCTACCTTATAATTATGGAATCAATCAGACAATAAATGATTGCGACATCAACAGACAAACAGTCCAAGGTAATCCATTTATTAAAGTTTCAAAAGAGCAAGACCAAAAATGACCACTGGCATTATGTAGAATAAATATACAAACTGACCTTAATCTTAAATGTTTATTGTATTTGTAAATTCCTGTTTGTAGCCTGTAAGGTGTTAACTGTAGTCTGCATCAGTGTTGTTTGATCCTATTTCACTCAAAAATGCATTGCAAGTATTACTGTTATACATACATTAGTTAATCCCAAACATCTGTAGTTAAACTGGAGTGCTGTGACCGATGGTAACGCTCTTCAGATTAATGCCACTGCCCATCCTTTCTGTCCCTCACTCAATAAAAAAAAAAATTATACATTTTAATTAGATTTCTCTTATCAGTCGCTGCTTAGCTATTGGTAATGATTAATTTTATAAAATAATTTAGATCTGAAAATATGGCGGTGGGAAAGTTAGTTCTGAATTATGTTATAAAAATCTGAGTCACACAGACCCACATTTATTGTACAGGCCAATGAATGCTTGTCAATTATCAGTTTCATCAAAACCTAAATGAGGAAAACAACTGCGGATCAGGTCGTGGAAGGACGCAAATCTGAATGCAGAGGAGCCTTGAGTGTTGCAGCAGAGATGTCAAATCAAACGCTCTTGTGAGCATCAACCACTGATCAATCCGGGCGCAATCAAGCGTAGCCTCTTCTCAGGGTGACTCTCTCTCCAGTCTAAGTCAGAAGACTGCCTGCTAGCATACTGCATAGCAGCTCCTGATCAAGCTGATATAACAGTGCTTCTAAATTACTATAGTATTGATATTACTATTAGGATAGCAGGCTACAATGAGATAACATTTCTGCCATCAAAGTTTAATACATTTAATCTCTTTTACACTCACCATGCTAAACTCACTCAACAGTACATTTGAATGGGGTGAGATTTGTGCCACCAGATAGACTGTGATTTATGTGTTCTGAATTTCTCAGTGAAATTGAATGCTGGCATCTGAATAGGATTTTTTAAAAACTCAACTTCGAAAATCAGTTTTTCAGTATTCAGATTTGATTTAACTGAAAACAGTTAATTACTATTATTACTATTTCTGTTAAAAAAAACAAAACAGAAAATTACTGTTATATGTAGTACAGATTTGCAAACTCTACTCAACCTTTCAAAGCCACAATTTCAAATTCAGCTCTTGAAAAGGTTTCAGATTGTGGCAACATCTGGGCATTTAGGGGAAAGCAGTAGCTTGCAGAAATCATAGAAGCCCTGAGAGGCAAGAGACATTTTTTTTTAATTCTCTTGGTGGATCCAAATAAGTTCCTTCTAATGTTTTTTCTCTCCTCTGTTTATCTAAACATATTAACTTACCAACAGGTGAAAAAAATAAATTCTACAGTGTCCTAGCAGAAGAGATGGGCTCAACTACATTTAAATAATATTACAGTTGTCATTTATGCTAACAAGAAATGTAGCCACCTTGCAGGGAGTCTTTCCCAGTCCTGAACCCATCAGTCCCATGCCTGCCAGCATGATAAATGGTTGCACAACCAATTGGGACAATTTGAAAGTGTGTGTTTATATTAGCCCACAGACTTCTTTGCTTCCACTATAGCTGGCTTGCCCACGCACAGACAGAAGATAAACACATGATCACAGTGATTCTATAAAACGGATGTGTGCCTTTTAATCTCAATATGCACGAGAGCTAATAAATTGTTTAGCACATCTGTAATGAGAAGTGATTTGTGTTTCCTGGGGTACAGGAGGACGTGACTCTCTGGCTCTCTTTATGTATCCACTGCCACTATGGATTAGCCCTGCTCAGCATGTCAGTGGCATTTCGCTGATCTAACCATCCTGTTGTCTCTCCCTCCCCTACACAAGACTCAACATCTCATAAACAGAAATTGACTTCGACTCCTGTAGGGAACACTGGAGGCACAGATGGCATTTAGCTTCAGATTCGCTCTTGTCTAAATATTTCATCTCTCAACAAGCCAAATGAATCCTCTCCATTCTAATACATATATAATTTGACAACAAGCCCAGAGATATCCACACTGTGTAAATATGATATGACCAAAATGAATATCCTTCTTGCTGTACAATAAGTAGATAATGAATAATTGATGACCCCTAATCATAACTGAGAGGTAATAAGGATTTTTCACCACCCCAGATTATATACCCGTCTCCAGCACCTCACAGCAGGCCTAAGGCGCTGAAATGGAGATGAGATGTGCAAATATGAGTTCATAACCATGTTTACCTTGTATAGATGGCCAAAGGTAAATAAATTAGATTCAGGGTTGAGAGTAATTCTAGTCTTAAAACCATATAATTCCATCCCCAGTAGAGGTAAAATAAAACTAAATATTCACAGTAAATATTTAAGCAACTTAAAGTCAAACAGGCATCTGTGAAATGAAAATTAATGTACGGCCGCGCTTTTAAGACAAATATTTTACCAAGTCTTTTTTTTTTTTTAAATTGTATTCCACTCCATGCAGTCGTGAATGCATGGTGTGATCATTAACAGGCTGAGCAAGCAGCCCGGCCTTATGGACAGGGGATTTTACGGAAAGGAAACAGCTATCTTTCCGCTGTATATGCTGGACATGATTACCGTCCATGGTGTCTCCTATACATGTCAATCAACATAATAAGTACAACACACATTAATGTTTTAGGGAGAGAACTACATTTTTGCTCACAGAAGAAGCCCCTCTAGAGACCTGGACTTCGAGGGAAGTGGACAGGCCTGGAGCGTGTGAAGCAAACTGGGGAAGGCTGTTATTCTACTGACCTGTCAGTTCTTCCTCTCCTTTCATCCATCTGATGGAGGCAGCTGGCTTGCTGCCCATGGCTGTGCAGGTGAGCTCGGTCTCGTTCCCATCGCTGACCACATCCTCACGGCTCTCGATGATTGGGCTGCCTGGCGGGACTGAGCCACAGCAACAGCAACAGTCAGGAAGACATGCATGTATACACTACCAGTCAAAAGTTTTGACACACCTGATTCAATATACTATGATTTAATTCTCTTAAAGCCAGTTTGATCTAAAGGCTTATGCTTAAATGCTTGAAATTTGTTTCTTAGACAAATATAAATAGTGAAGTTGATGCCTATGTATGAATTTCTTTCCAAAGCCTTTGCCTTTCTCTCAAGGCACAGGGCGGCTACTTTAAAGAATCTAAAATAAAAGATTGTTTGATTTGTTTAACACTTTTTTCATCACTGCATAATTCCATTTGTGTTATGTCATAGTTTTGATGTTTTTAACTATTATTCTAAAATGTGGAAAATAGTAAAAATAAAGAAAAATGTGGTGTGTCAAACTTTTGACTGGTAGTGTACAAAGAAACACACACCAAATATTCTGCTATGCTAAACTTATGTCAGGACCCCAACTGGTGTTCAGAAACCTACAGTTACATGGCCATTATATCTATGCAAAATAGGATTAGGCACAGTTGTCCCCTGCCCCTTGAATTAGTCACTGCATGCAACTTGCTGAACTTCAGACACTTGACAAAAAAAAAAAAAAAAAAAAAAGTCAGTGGGGTGTTTATTTCAAGGACTCTTCAATGCAACCCTTCGTTCAGAAATTCTGCAGCTAGGTTTCAATTGTACAACTAGAGTAATTACTTTAAAGTGTTCTTAATTCCTTTCAATCCCCCAGGATGTCTGCATGTATAATAAAGCTTAACTAGAGTAATTTCACTCCAAAGCATCAAAGTGTGGCACAGCTGACTCTCAATAGGGAATCGTTTGGAGCAGCCAAGTCAACATTCACCAGGATTCACAGAGTCAACACAGCTGCCAAAACCAACACGGTCTGAGCCATCAGTCTCAGCATCTGCTCCTTTTCGTTATGCTGTTGAGCACTGCGAGAGCCTAATTGGCTGACATTTTGTTTCAGTTGCTAAAGATAACAGGATCAAAGATTACTATTATTTCATATTCACTATCTATAATGGAGGGAAACACAATAAAAGTGTGAGTGTGTGTGTGTGTGTGCATGCTCACACATCCATGCTCACACATACCCAGGACAGTGATGTCTGCGTAGGCTTCCTGAGGAGGATCTGTGTAGAGCTGGCACACATAGCGTCCCTCATCGGAGAGTGACACGTTGGACAGAGACACCCGCAGTTCGTTGTCAGAGAAATTCACCAGCTGGAACCGGCTGTCCTTCAGAGCTGTGGGGATACATGCGAGACAGAGACAGTGAGGATACCGAGTATAGAGACACAAACGTGAGACACAGGAGCGAGGAGAGGAAAAAGGGAAAAGGTAAAAGGGAAAAGGGAGGTGGGTGTGGAAGAGAACAGGGAGAGAGAGAGCGGGAGAATGAGAGAGAGGGAATGGAGGAAGACAAAGGAGAGACAAGGAGAAAGTGTGAGAGAGAGAGAGAGAGAGAGAGAAAGAGAGAGAGAGAGAGAGAGAGAGCACTGCCCTTTTGTGGGCTTTCTCCTTAATTGAGTAAAAGAAAAGTGAGTTTCAAAATGATTCATACAAGTTGATTTATAAAGTAGCTTTACAGTCCACAGAGCACTCGCAAAGACAGGAAAGTGTGAGGAGTGCTCATGAGGACTCCTAACAAGCTAGGAAGTCTTAAAATGGGCTGCTGCTGGTCATGGGTGGATGCATCAAACTCACATATTCCAGAAAAAGGAGAGGCATTCAAACATACATAATGAATTAAATCACAGTGTGGAGGTAGAGAGGGTTAGATGCCAGAGAGTCTAAATCAAAAGTAGCCAAGAATCTGTATACTTAAGCCTGTATAGATTGGCTGAATTTTCTTTTAATGTCGTCAAACTAGGTTAGCCATCTCTCAAACTTTTCACTCTGCTCTTCATTTGGGTCAGCCCTCATCCCTAAGCACTATTTTACATAAACACCCTCAGTTGATTTGATTGAGAGCCCTTTTGATGTTTTGACCTGCCTTCTTTATCAAGTCCTCTCTGCATCTGTCGAGCTAACGAACTCTATTCAGCCCGTATCTAAAGCATAGGGAGTTATTCCTGTCAGGCCTCACAGTCAGCATCTTGATCATTACCCAAGGTCTTGGGGCAGCGTCAACATGAAACCTCATCCCCAATACTGTCTTATAATTTGAGAGTTCTTTGGAAGTCTTTCCTCAAAGGGAAATGATGACACTGATGCACTTTGAGAGTCAAAGCGCCTGCTAGGGAGGAAAACCCTTCATTTCTAAGACACTGAATCTAGTTTATACGAGGCAGTTTAATAACTGGCAGGCTGCTTACATAAGACCGTGGCGGTTACAAAGACGAAACCTTTGCAACACAAAGTCAGACAAGTCCTGAGGAAAGATACAGTGAATAAGTAATGGTGTGATATTACATCATCATACATGGAGTTCCACCTTGGCTGTCTGATAAAAGCTCATTCTACCCATTACAGACAACAACACTGCCAAACTGCATGCCATCAAACACATATCTAGTGGAATAAATGTTTCATCCCATCAAGAGCTGCTCAGCCTCTACTTATAGCATAATTCATTTCTATTTTTTGCGGTAGAAACTTGTTTATTTGACCAGCCAGAACCTTCACCGCTACTGCAAGGCTGTTTTAGTATATGTGTGCGTATGTCTCTATGGCTGCCGCTGTTCTTGTAGTTCCTTGTGTATGTCGCTGTTGTTTACCTCCTCGTATACAAAGACCTGCCACTGTGTAGAGAGGCCCTGTTGACAGGTAACAATGCCACTGGCAGAGGGGGGTCCCCGCAGAACCGGCAGTCCTTTAGGAACAGAGCCTAGAATAGCGCTGCCATGGGGTTCACAAGGCCCCATTACCTGAGCGCTGCTCCGCTAACAGCGGCAGCAGTCCAATAAGTCTTTAGCTGCCTGTCATAAATCTAACACAAATTCGGGTCTATTTAGAGATAAACAGGAGATTTGATAATGTTATCGCATTGAATGAGGTGGAGAAATAACAAAATGATGTTTGTGAGGCCACATGGAGTGGCTAAATCAAGAAAGAAGAGGAAAAAGTTGTCTTAACCTTGTGGAAAGACTGTATCCAGTCTTGCAAAGGGTTGGTTTGAACTAAAAACAGTACTGAGCCAATAGTGATTGTAACCTGGATGTAAGACCTAGCTATTCACTTTGTGTTCACTTAGGTAAATTGAAATGACCCTCACTCTCCGTCTCATCAATACAGTATATAACACAACATGAGTCAGAGGAAATACTTCTAAGATATATAACATAACATTGCCTATATGTTCATCCATTCTTCTATGCCATGTTTTCAGGCAGCTCTGGGTATTTTGTACAAATATGACAAAGATGTGTACTGAAACTCCCCTGATGCTGTTTGCGAGCCAGAAAATGGAGCACGCGTCCTGCTACCTAGACTTGTGAAATAACAGCTGGGATGCAATATAGACTGAAACGAAGGGTGTTTCTTCCTCACCTTGAATCCTGGCTCAGATCCCAGATACAAACAAGTAAAAAGCAGACAAACTTCAGTTCAAAGTAGAAGTAGCCCATATGCTCATGCATAATCATAATGTTCAATATCCTAATCTAAGAGATTATCGTAAAATCGAATAGTGACAAGGACACAAAAGTATTCCCATTATGGCCGCACTGTGTATTATCGCATATTAATCTTGAACCAATCTGAGCTTAATGACTTATGTAAAAAGGCCAGAATGTCAAGGACAGACAGCATGCCGTTTACACACACACTCTAACCCAAAGCCATCACTGAAGGCTATAATTGATCCCTTATTATACAGTATCTGATCCTTTACAGTAATGTCAAAACCAGGGAGATTTCTTTAGCACAGGAGGTCCTGAAACATGACATGGGGGACAAGACGGTGGTTGTAATACACGGAGAAAGAAAGGTATGGACGGTGTGACCGAGGTATAGCGGCACTTACGTCTAACGTCTTTGAAGTAGATGGTCTGTCTGTTGGGGTTGAGCAGCTGGATGACGGAGTCGTCGTTGTTCTTCACTCTGCAGCTGATGGTGGCCGTTTCTCCCTCGATCACTGACACGTTATCGGCCGCCAGGTTCTGACCCTCGACTTCGCAGCACAGACAAACAGAGCAGAGAGAATACAATTCAAATGAGATGCATGCATTTCTATCTGGGTATTTATAGCCCATCAAATATTTACATTTCATACAACAGGGGGGCTGTGTGTCAGCGCGTACACAGTGCAAAGATTTGCAAATAGGCCCTATAGATATAAACTAGATTGTCCGTTTGCAGCCATGTCTAATCCTTTTAATATAAGAGGCATGTGCAATGTTTGTCACTATTGATCTCCCCCAGCTCAGAGTGGGCCCTGTGAGTCAGTGCCAGATGGGCTGCAAGCTCCACTGCCCACGAAGGAAGGGAGAGAGAAGAAGAGGGTAGGAAGAAAAAGAGACAAAGAAAAAGAGTATAAGAGAAAGTGGTAGGTAGTAGATATGGGAGGGGCTGGGGGGGAGGAGGAGGGGGTGGGAGGAGGAGAGCTAGAGTTAAACAGAGAGAAAGAGAGAGGAGAGAGAGAGAGGAGAGAGAGAGAGATGAGTCGGAGCTGGATGCTGTTTCTGGTTAAGCTTTATCAGAGCCCTCCATCTGAGGTTCCATGTGACCAATGTGTGCTCAGTGTGCTCAGCGGTTCTGTTCTGTATCTCTACGAATAAAAAGTGCTGTAAGCCACTGAGTCACACTCTGTGATTTGGCATTGTTGCCACAGACAGCACCCGGACCTCGATCGTCGTAACTTACACCGTACACACCTTACGCCTAAACCCTCTGGTTTTCACAAAGGAGGCTGGCTTTGTTTCCCGTCTTCCAAGTGAAGGAGGAAGAGAATCAAAAGTCACCTTGTGCTATATTTATCTGGCAGGAGTCAAAAAAGCGTAAGGAGAAAGGAGGATGCTTTTAAATGCCTCAGATTCGCACCAGCAGAGGAACAAGACTCTCAGCCACAGCCCCAAGGAAACATCAAAAGCACATTTGCATGCCCGAGTTGTCAGACACCTCTATTGCATTCTGACATTTACAAAGTGGGGAAAAAAACACCTGCATTTTCAGATAGTGATAATGGGAATAGACAGCCAAACTAACATGATTCAAAATGAACTCTGTGAATGCGGCAAGCAATAAGAAATTAACCTCCTGTGTAGGAAAGCTCCTCAGAACCTGTCTGATGCAATGAACTACCCATCTCATTTCACACTGCAGCCACACAGTTCATGTTCGTGACACACGGAGGGTAACAAGTGAAAATAGACACAGATTATGTGCAAAAAGTACACACTGCGAGCCATTAATGTTTAATACGAGAAAGGTTTTTAATACAGTTTTTATCCACATGCAGGTGAATGTGCATGAACATTCTGTGAGAGATTAAATTCCGGAGAAAAGCATAAATAAAGTGAGGTATAGCTGAATCATGAGCATCCAATCAAAATGATGATCATGCGGTGTGCTGAAATGTTATGTGTGTGTAATGAAAGTGAGTGTGTTGCAGCCCGACCAGCTCTGCTACACTTATACTAGTATGACAGAAGATGAGGCAAAAGCGCTGTGAAGTGTTTTGATGTCTGTTTTATTTCTGCACTGTAAAAGTAATATATTTGGCAGTCAAAACAGCAACATAGAGCAGCCTCAAAGCAAGGTTATTCTGCTCCCAATCTGTTGGACTGAGAGAAAGGGAATGCAATAGATAAATTCTCCATAAGGTTTAGCAGCCCTAAGCAAGGTTGGTCCCCCTCCAATATCCCAGCCTAGGCTCATCTCCAATTCAAAACACACATAAATAACGTCGCTGTGATTAGCAATCCCATCAAAGTGAAAACAGGCCACTTTGTGGAACATGGAGGGTTTTCGCAATTGGAGTAAACATTTTCAATTGCCTCGGCATCCTGGTCATGATTGGGTGCAAATGAGGAGAGGCAGTCATTAATTCTGGGTGGTGGGTGGGGATGGGGGAGTGGGGCGGGGGAGTGGGGGGGGGAGTGGGCAGAGGCATGGCACAGATGACTGGCTGATAAATTCACACTCATTCCAGCAGCTGTCTGGGAGAGTAAAGTGCCTGTATCTCTACACATGGCTGCCCTCCTGTTCCTGCATCACAACATACTGAATGAAACAGTCAGAGGGAAATACAGACCTTCAAAAGTCTGTGCACTCTCTGAGGGGATGTACAATCTGGCACCAAGTGTCTGGCATGAAGGCTCATCAACCGTACTCAAAATGCAAAACAGCACCAAGCCCAGCCAATTTCAACAAAAGTTGACGAAATCAGGAAATATTATCAAACCAGCTCCTCCATCAGGAGTTAGGAAACGGGCACCTTTTGAATCAAGTTCCCTCTCTCTTTGAACTTTCCCCTCTTGTTTTCACATCAAAAGACATGAAAGGGGCAGCGAAAAAGCAGGACAGCCAGCCCCCAATTCCTCTCCCCTGAGTCACCGCTGTCTGGAACAGCCTTGTCCTTTCAAGGAACAACCAGGACGATAGACAGTCATTAACAATGAAAGTTTCCCTCTCTGCTTCTCTTGATGCTCCCTTTTCACAGCTACGTCTCTATCTCCTGCTCAGTCATTAAACCCTGATCCTCATGATGAAATGCTGTTTTAAGGATGTTCACAAGTAAAAGGCCTCTGTCTTAGGGCGTAATTAGTGCTGTGCCATTTTCCATGGACCCTTTGCATTGGGAGGTTTCAAAAAATTCTTGCCCACTAATTTGACCGTCTTTTCACCAAGGACGAGCGCTCTTAGAAGTTTCGGGTCCCCATTTGTTTAATGATGCTCCAACATGACTGCAAAAAAAAGGCTGTTCCACCAGTAAAAAAATGCTCTCTTCTTTTCTTCTGTCGAAAAATTATGAGGTTTGTGTCATTTTCTGACACGATATGACCCGTACATAATATAATTGTCAGGTGTTTTTCTTCTTTTTTTTGCGCAGAGTTCGTGAAGAGTAATACCAGTTAAAAAATTGAGAATTACTTGCGAGAGCTCACAATAACATTTCAGGCAGCACAACATGCAGCGGCAAGAAGAAAACAGCAACCATGAACATTCATGTGAAAAATGCAGAGACAAACTGACAGGGATGGACAGTCAATCAGCAGAAACAGACAAAAACAAACAGTGCCAAATGAACAGCAGATAGCAAAAGAAAGTGTACCTGTCATGGTTTCAGCAGCTCCTGTTGCAGCGCAGGCGAGGGCGAGAGGAGAGAAGAAGAAAACAGACAGGTTGTAAGCAGGAAGAAAGCAAGCAGAGAGCCATATTCCACTGGTATCACACAGTTATTTATAATTTCTAAAAGGGATGTTGAAATTCTTTCAATTCAACCTCCCTAGGGTTCCAATCGATGCTATTTGTGTTATTTTCCACTAATTAATATAATTCCCTCATACGGTATGTATCAGCTGAAAGGAAAACACAAAAGCTATCATAAAGACACATTTTTTACAATCCAACCATTTTATTCTTCCAAAAGACTCGACATAAAAGGAGCATTTTTCCGACTTTTCTCTCTCCGCCTATTTCTTCTTGGTGTCATATTAATATGGAGGAGCATGGGGGGGATATTTGGACTTTGTTTTCCCTCCATCTCTCTGATTGAGATTCCAGCCAGCCCTGTGCCGGAGCAGCCACTGCCTGGAGACGCTCCCCTGGGACCCTCGGTGTATACTGGAGAAGAGAGCACCCATTCGGAACGGTGCCCACCCAGACTGGCATCTCACAGGGCATGGGAGACTGGCATGTTCCCAAGTCCCCGCAGCGGCGCTCGGGGCCTGTACCCTTGGGAGGGTTTCCATCATTCATTGTCTGCAATTCATAAACACCCACCCCTCCCCTACACACACACACACACACACACACACACACACACACACACACACACACACACACACCTCCCCCCGGCCTACGCTGCACATCCACATCTACATTTTTATTCCCGCGCACCATCTTTTATTATGTTAGCACAGACTTAGGGTTCTTTACTGTTCTCTGGCTGTGTGCAATGTGAGCTTCAGCGCCTGGTGTACTGTATGGTGAAGTGACTGGTTGTCTCAGTTGTCATTGCCAGCGTAATAAGTATGTGAGGTATGACACATGTCCTTGTTATGCTCCTTTGTGCATTTCCAATGTGTCAGCAATTCCCACAGGACAAAAAGAACGGGCGACAAATCACACATGACGGAAAACAAATTTTGAACATTGTCCAGGAGTCTGCTATCACAGCATATCCCGTCTTAAGTCACTTGCGTTAAAACTCAGAAATCAAAATATTATCTTGTATTATGAGATTACTCAGTTTTCATTATTATTTGTGAGGCACTTCTGCTTCAAGTGACAGTGATTTGAACGAGAGGCGCCCACATGCTATACAGGTTGATAGCCAGATTAAAACTTGAGCTTGAGTGAGCACACCGTATGTGTCCCAGTCCAACCAGCCCCCAGGACACCCCATAATGAGGCTTTTGAGCTGCTTTAATTGCCAGGTAATTATAATGTTGTAGCAACATTATGTAAATTACTCATTATCATCTTGTATGTGTATATGTACCATATCTGCTCTCATTTTATATTATTTTGTTAGGAAAAACACAGTGCAACGCGGAGAAACGCAGTGCTGTGATACTGGGGCGTGTATTGGTGTGTATTCTTGACAGCGAAGGCCTATATGCTAACAGAGAGAGTTGTGATATAGTGTACTGACACCTTCCCTAACCCTTCAGTATGATCCACTTCCTGCTGGTGGCCTCAGAAAGCGCTATAAATAGCTTTGTGGTGGCGTCTGCTGTGCTCCCCTTCTCTCCTCTGTACCTGCAGCACATTAGGTAGGAGTTATGAGGTGCCAGCTCGCCTGTGATTAGATGTCATGGCTGTCGCTCTGCTTAGACAGCACTGATAGACAGATTTCTGGGGAAATGCGTGTGATGCCATTCGTGCGAGTGCGGCCATTGCACCAATCTGTCAATCACGTAGGATGAGACCAGGCAGGCCAACCGTCCTCCAAATAATGTCTGTCCTTGTCTCCTCACCTCCGCTCCTTTTCATCCAAATCTCATCCTCATGTTCCACAGAATGAGCGGTATTATGCTCAGTAAGATAAAAGTGGAACATTTCCACTTTCCACCCACAGTAATGCTGCATTTCCTGGCAGAAATGTGCTCATTGTGAACATTTGAAATGGCAGATTCTTGTACTGCATTATGTACTCTATAAGAAGTGAGGCACTAACTGTTCTGGTATTCAGACATACCCATCTGCGTTCAGCCCATTGTCACCCCAATGAATCCATAATAATCCAGGGTATTTTTTACTCACTGAGGCAAACTGAGATCTCAGGAGACTGATGTCTGTGTAGTAAGAATGGCACACAGCCTCTCTCTCTCTTGCTCTCTCTCTCTCTCTCTCTCTCTCTCGCTACTGCTCAGTAAAAGCAGTGGGGTAACACTAATGAGGCAACATTTCTTCTCAGTACTAGTGTGATGTCTTTGAATTAATGTTCTTCCTTTCAGGTAAAACATTCCCTTGCTTATTTATGCTCATGATCTGCAGCTTGTTGCATGTCAACCAAGTGTGTGATCGCACTGCATAAGAGGACATAGCAAAGTTGGATGCTGTAGCTCCCCATTGAGATCCACATTGGCTACCTCTGTGTGTGTGTGTGTCTGAGCATGCATGGGTATGTGTGAGCATGTGTGTGTGTGCAGGGTGGCTGCCTGGCTGTGTGTAGCCCACTGAGTTTTCATTTAATTAAAAGGATCAGAGGAGGGCTTCAGAGTTTTCTCTTCAAGGAAATCTGATGGAGAAGCCAGCTCCTGCAGAGTGGACCCAACAAAAACAGATCGACTTTTGTGTTCATCATTTTCAGAGAAGCAAGCAATCAAAGGGTTTAAACTCTCCGCACAAAGAACACTGTCCGGCACCTTGAAGAAGGCCTTTGATGTCAGGCATGCTCGTTTGTAATCCACATTAAATAATTCAAATAATCTCTATATAAAGATAGTTTACTTTTGCATATGACTACCATGCTTAGTTGCTTTGATTGTAATAGACCCAGCCATTTATAGAGCCACTTATGTCTCCTCTCATTATTACTGTAATAATTACATTATTTAATAATAGCAGAAATTAGTTACATTTTATTTATACAGTTGACCTGCTTCTTTTATTCGCAGCTCTAAGATACAGCTTAATCCAGGCCAACCTGTCAGTGAGATATCAGAAAACACTCACCTGTTTACTACTGGGAATATTCAGATTAAATCCTCCCCAGAGCCGGCTGAAACATATTAATCAGGTAAGCTTACAGGAGATGCCAGGCATGTTCCCACTCGATAAACTGCAGTAAGAGGAGATTTTGTATATATCCCCACAGACGTGGTTAATTGTTCGCTATTGATGGGATATTCTATGTAAATGGCTGATCTATGACCTGAATGTCAATGTTGTGCTTTTGTGGAACCCAGGAGGACACATGTAACCGAAAACAGCTTCTACTTATGGAGATTAATGCGATAATCCTTGGGATTCCTTGGATTTGGTGCCTTGTTTTCTCTTACAAATTGATGGTAAAGTTGCACTATGGGCATCTACAATTACACATAACAATGGATGCACTTAAGTTCTTTGGAATAAAGGGCTAAAATAAAAAAATTCAGCATCATTGATGTCTTTGAAAACTGACAATAGAAGGTGTGTAATCTCTGTGGTGTAAGAGACTGGTTCTTGTCACTCAGAAACACAACAAAACGTCTTCGCAGCTGACAAAAAAAGCAGCAAACAGCAGCACGTCGCTTTAATGACAACTCTGTACAGCTCAGGTAGGGTTCGCCTCTCACAGTCGTGTCAAGAAAAAAGAGAGCACTAACATGTTTCTGACTAGATGCCAGGCTGCTGTTCCACACAGCCACACATGACAGACACAAAGCTGCTACACTGTAGCTCTCCCAGTGACACAAATAAATGGCATCAAAATGCAAAAATGAAAGTGAAATAACTAAACAACGGTTACGTGCTATCACCATGACACTTCTGTCACTGGGTAATTTGACATAATGAAATAACAACTATTCTACCAGGTATAAGGCAGCGTGTCAACATAATAATCCGAGTCAGGAACAGCAGCATAATAACCCACTATTAAGTCATACTGATTGTGACAAATGCAATAACTTCAAAGGTCTATAAATCACCAAGCAGCTGCATTTGTTGTGAGGTACAAAGATTTCCTTTCCCTAGTAGGTGTGATCATCCACTGTGTTACGTTAACAAGACCGGTTGACTGAGCATGGACTTAAGTGCAGCAGTTGCAGTGTGCACTGAACCCATACCAGGCAGCAAAAAGAGATCCTTGGTAAAGCTTAATGAAATCTTATTCACATTGTCTATTTCAGTGACACTGCATCTTTTGTCTTTCTCCTCAAAGGCAGCAGGCACT
The DNA here is from genome assembly GCF_048128805.1 of Centroberyx gerrardi. Lineage (NCBI taxonomy): Eukaryota > Metazoa > Chordata > Actinopteri > Beryciformes > Berycidae > Centroberyx > Centroberyx gerrardi. The sequence goes on from NC_136002.1 coordinate 22,506,193, forward strand.
GCGAAGCCTCTTTTCAGCCCAGTCTCAGGTGTAAAGAAAGTTGCGGCAGGAGCGTGTTTGTTACCACAGGAGAGCAACCAAAGCTCTGATTCAATGCACGGCTCTGCCCGGATCAAAATGCACGCATTTCAAACTTTTTCAAATCAAAGCCTCAAAACAGTCTTGGGGGATAATCATGCTATTCCAGAGACACTGTAATGTTTCACCTATGGTATGGTGTCTTTTGCATGGAGTGTTTTTTTCCCCTTCTTTTGGGTGTGTTTGTATGTGTTTGTGTGTCTTGTGTGGGTGCCTGGATGTTTGCTTGCCTGTCAGCCAGTATATCTGCTTACTCACTATGAGTGTGCGCACATGTGCATACGCGGTTTGTGTGTGAGTGTGTGTGTGTGAGAGGGGTAATTAGGACATTAGGAGAAGCTTCTGACAGGCTTGTCATCGCCACAGCCTGCCCAGTGGAAAGGAGGTGGTCAGAGGGGTAAGTGGGGGTCCAGAAGGGTCAAGAGACAGCTGCTGCACCACCACTCACTGTCTGGAAGCTCTCAGAGAATATTAAACCACTGGGGCCTCAGCCAAGATGCTCCCTCATTTACGGAAAACACAAAGCCTTTTCACAGGGAGGTAGCAACTAATTTATACCGCTGAACTGTTATAGAAGTCCTATTGTTTCAACAATGAAACGAAAACAACATAAGCATGAAAAGACCATAATAAATGATGATGGCATCGAGGTAATTGAGCAATTTTGTAAATCACTAAATGTGAAATTCAATGATTGTTGTTCTCATTTTTCACTCAAAAAGTACAGCCTGAGCTACGTTTTTTTCTTTTTTTTGTCGCATGATGATAAATCTGTGTGGTCTTATGCCTCCTGTGCATCTGCCTCCAGCAGAGAGGCTCTATTACAATATGAGACATATTAAATACAGCGCCCATGGCTGATGACCTTGGTGATGACATATCATTAATTGTATAGATGGATTATTATCATCACAACAATAACATGGCTGCTTTCCTGCTCCACTCTCTGTAGCACCTGTGCCCATTCTCTCGCTGCCTCTGCTCATACACTCATAATCACATCTATCAGCCCAAAACGTTAACTGCATCCGGGGACGCTAAACACGTCCATTTGTTTGCAGTTGTAATGCCTTTTGTGCGCCTCAATCAGACACCTGTCAGACACACACCTGCTACCTCAGTGCTAAGAGAAAAGGCAGAGGGAAGGCCTTTTGTTTCCTCACAGAGTTTATAATCAGCACGTTGTTTCCAATCTTCCTCCACCATTTTTCAATTTCCCATTTCCCTTTTCTCAGTCAAATCACTGCTATCAATCAGGTGTGTGTGTTTGAGAGAGGGGGGGGGGGGGGAGAGGGAGAGAGAGAGAGAGAGAGAGAGAGAGAGAGAGAGAGAGAAAGAGACACAGAGAGAGAGAGAGAGGTGGGGGAAGTTCCTTGATGGAACCATCTCCAGCCCTAGGCCCCATTAGTCAGAGAGTGCAGGAGGAAATGTATGTGTGAAGGTGCGTGTGTGTGAAGGTGTGTGTGTGTGTGTGTGTGTGTGCGTGCGTGCGTGTGTGTGTGCGCGTCAAAAATGAATACCGCTACAGCGTGTCAATATAAGGCCATTTAACATCCCCCCTTCCATCCAAATGATGCACAATGTACACAGCTGACATTATACTCTCTATCTCTAAATGGATACTCAACCCAGTAGGTTCTATTATATTTTGCCCTTTACCTCTACTCTAGTTACTGATATCATGACAGAAGTTTACCTATAATATCAAAACAATTACTGTGCAGCCATGATAACATCTTCTCCATATCGGCATGCCATGCCATGAACACATCTCAGAGGTGAATGCAGTTGATTGATATAGCAGTCAATACGAATCATACCATAACAGCTGCATAGGCACTTGTTATCTGAAGCCATATTGATCTCGTGACAAGAGGAGCTTATACGCATTGACATCTGAAGAGAGGAAACCAAGACACTCTGATAGTCTGTTTCATCCAACACACCAGGCATTAAAACAAAAATAGCACACAGCACTCTGTTAACATTCATGAGACACGAATTAGGCAACAAATTAGGAAACAGTGAATAAAAGACGCGCAAACACAATAAGTCCGGATTATTGCCGACGTGGCAATATGCTTGATGTTTTACAGAGTGTATTGATTAAAAGGGAGATCTATTTGAAGTGGCCGTACAAAATGGCAACTATAGTAAATTCACAATGGCAGGGTAATATACAGCTTCACTGCTTTCATTTATTCACAGCTTGACATTTCCTCCCTTCCACGAAGAGTGTGCTCTAACTGTGTGCCAATGGCCACATCATTTAGACTGGACCCGCATGAATATTTAACATTAGTGCCTGGCTCGTAGCTTCCAGAAAATGAATTATTTTTAGTGGGCTTTGCAGAGGCACCGTGAAAAACCCTCACTCTGGTGATGAATCGCTGGAGAGTTTATGTTGTATTAAGCAGGCAAAACAAATGGCTATCAATCATTTGAAGCTGCCATGCTTGCCAGCTATGCATCCCGTCCCTTTTCAGAGATTCTGTGGGTTTTCAGCAGGATCAGCTGCCAGAGCCTTGGGTGTGTAAAAAAAAAAGGTCAGCCTTGAGTTCACTGGTATTTGTTGACAAGCCTTCTCTGAAGGAGGAAAAGAGGCTGAGGATGCACTACAGTAGGCAATAGCATTGGCTACTACACTGCAGCTTTAGGTAAATCATACTATAAAGCAAGGAATCTCTGTCTGTCTGTGTGTCCTTCGCATATCTCGAGAACCGTTCGTCCGATCTACTTCACACTTGGCGGGTGTATTGCTGGGGACCCAAGGACGTGCAGTGTCGGATTGGGCACGCGACACGTTCAATATTAATAAACTTTGAATAAACAAGCGAACAGCGCTCTGTGCAGCAGCGGGGCGGGGCGAGCAGCGCTCTGTGCAGCAGCGGGGCTCAAAGCAAGCGACTGGAAGCGCAGTGTCCAGTGTGAAGTTGTTTGGATGAGCGGTTCTCAAGAAAGCTGTAAGCAGCAATACCGGAGGCCGAGCAATCGGCCCGTTCCGAACAGGCATGTTTTGAACGGGCACTGCACTAGTTTAAATAACATAGAGATGTAGTTTGTACGGTAAAGTCTTCAACTCTCCATCCCTAACAAGTACGATCTGATGCAATTGGAAATAAATAGAGCCTCCTGCAAAATTGAAAATGGAATTAAAGAAGCTTCTTGCTTATACAAAATTAAGAGGGTTGAGATTAAGCCAAAGTGTGCATAAAGGAGGAGTCCTTATGAATGATTAAATCAGCTCTTCATGCTTCCCCTACCTGCCTTGAGTAGTTTTATTTGATTGGCTACATAATTACCTTAACATTGGTTAATTGCTAGTTAATTTACCTCTCATAGCAACCACATAACTCTTAAGAAGTCTGCCAATCAGTGATTTAAAAATGATGCATGTATAAACTCACTCAGCAAGAACACACACACACACACACACACACACACACACACATCCACACGTGAAAAAGCGCCAAAATGCTGGTGAGACATACAGGGTTTAAAGATTCTCGAATTACTTGACAGTTTCATTAAGACAGATTACCGTGACCCTGAAGTTTTAATCTTCCAGATAAAGTGAAGCTGTTTTTACAACCATCCTCAAGGATGCACTTCATTCCCAACAACATCCAACCTGAGATGAGATTTGGCCTCTCTAAAATACAATCTGAATTGCTTCAATTGATTAAACAGAAACTGGCAGCCTGAGCCGAGCAGAGTAGCTACAACCCGTCCACACAGCCACTGGCAACTGCGGACACAAGATTGAGGGTAAGATATCTGTGAGTGGCCTGGCACCTGAGTCAGAGAGATAGTCCTGCTTACTTGGGGAGGGGGGTGGGGGTCAAACCAGAGACAGACTGGGTGGCTATGCCTATGTTTCCCCTGCAGGTTAATATTTTATGGTTGTGCGATATGGTTCAGATGACATGACAGAGTTTGAGATGACTGAGAGTCAGCATGCAGGCGGCTAGAGTTCAGCAATTTATTAGATGGGTGAGTGTCTGGCATGGGGGGGAGTGAGAGTGAATCTGAGCAGTCTGTTAGTAGGTGTTAATGTCAGGAATAGATGTCTCAAAATGACTCAAGTTTGTGCTTGTGTTTGTGTGTGTGAGCGTGTTGAGTGAGTGCTGTCTGCAACCTGAGCCCATTAAAACGCAGAGGCAGCGGGGGTACAGATGTGTCTCTCTCTGAGCCCAACATGAAACACAGGAAACGGCCTCTTTGATCATTACCTACCTGTCAGTCTGCCCTCCACAGGGACCGCCCATTACTACTGCTGACGTGCTGCACTGACAGGCCAGAAACACACATCCAAACTCAAACACATGAGGAAAAAAAAAAAGCAGCACCACTCTGAGCCTAATTGGTGTCGTCATTCAAACTCGTCCGCACGGAGGTATAACCATGACGACCAGTAATGTGAGCAATGCACAGGTTTGTTGGCATTCTTTATTAGGATCCCAATAGAGAGCCTAAGTCCCTCCCCTTCCGCTGGCCCCCATGGGACCTTATTTCGGAAAAAATATGTACGTTAGTGAACGGCGAGAGACAAATAATTGTTTGATCCCGTTTGAATTGTGCCATGAATTACACATATGATGTTTTGTCAATTTAAAAGATAATTTTGCAAGTCAAGAAAGTCGCAGTTTGTCGTAAAACAGTAAAGTAACGTTTAGTTTTGTGTGAAACCGCTCAGTGAACTACATTTCTCGTCTCGCACACTATGCGTCACCAACACCAACATGGAACGAAACATACGAAACACACAGGCATCGTTAACGTTAGCCCCCACTGTACTAAAACTATCCTAAACCAGTTTAAATCCGTTCTTACCTTCCAGGTTGTGTATAATACTCCTGCTATCTGAGAGGGACTTAGCTTCAGCGGCTCTGGGTAGCTTGTGGAGAGAGAAAGTTATGACGTCACTTATGCGACTTTTGGGTGTGTAGTCTTTCTAATTATGTATTTTCACAGTCTTATACTTCAACAGTTTTACGACAAACTGCGACTTTCTTGACTTGCAAAATTATCTTTTAAATTGACAAAACCTTTTAAAAATCATATGTGTAATTCATGGCACAATTCAAACGGGATCAAACAATTATTTGTCTCTTGCCGTTGACTACCGTACATATTTTTTCCGAAATAAGGTCCCATGGTGGTCCACCGGAAGGGGAGGGACTTAGGCTCTCTATTATCCTCAGTGACTGTAAGTCTAGCAGGGTTCACACTCACATTCATTCCTATGAGGAATTTAGTCTCCGATCCACCTGCATGTTCTTGGAATGTGGGAGGAGACCGGAGGAAGCACATGTGAACACAGGGAGAACATGGAAACTGCACACAATCGAACCTGGGAATCAAACCTGGGTCCTTGGACCAGGTAGTAACCTCTGAACCATCGTGCCACCCAGTCTATATATAAGCTGCTCATGTTACTGTGTGAATTTGAAATGTACTGCGTCGGTTCAAACTTTCTGCTTTCCTAAAGATTTTTTTTCTCACAGCTCCAAAATATTCTAAAAACATCCCAACACGGTATACCTCAGCTTAAAGGCCACGGTACACTTGCTGCGAGAACTAATTTCAGGGGGAAAAAAAATACATGTTTGCAGAAAAAACGAAGTGCCGTATCGGCTTCAGCCTGTGCTGAAGTGTGTGCACAGGCTTGCTGGCCAAACTAAAATTTTTCGCACACCAGCTCTCAGTGCAAGACCGGCTGCAACTAGTCTAAAATATCACGATTGGTTGTGTTGCATTTGTTTACATCGCTGTGCAAACAGCTTGTGGTCAACTCTTTCAAAACAAATATGTTATAGGTTATAGGATATCTGCACTTTTATGACCGATCCAACGGTTTCTAAATACTCATATTCCCTCCGCCGCCTTTGTTGCTCTTTCGCCGCAGTGGGTTGTTGTTGTTCTCTCAGTTTTTGTCACTGCTATTTCCAGTTTCCCTAGGTTACGGTTACCTCTTTAATCTTCGTGTGCCCCACTGGCATGGAGTTTAAATAACGAACAATACGAAGCCACAGCGAGTATATACAAATGTGTATGCAGCGCCATGTTTGACTGCATTTTTATTTTGGGCAAGTTCAACTTCGTTGTTAGTATACCGCCACCTTAACTTAGGTTGGTCGAACTTGGTTGCAGCAATTTAAATTGTTTAAGTTGTGATGTCTTTTCCACACCTTTCTAAGAAACAGCTAAGACACTTCTGTAACTACTTTGGCGATACGCTGGGTGACAGCAGCATTGACACCATTAGCATACATCGTACTGTGCATTTTAAGGCAATGTTTGCAGCTTAATTTAATGGGAGTGAGTGAATTTGTTTTAAGAGTAGGATATATGAGGATACGAAGACAGACGAAATATGCTGCTATGTATGACATAACATACACTGATGTACTTTAGAGTCCGAAGCCGTATATGCCAAATCTCCTGATACAGTCTTGCATAATGTCATCTCCATCAGGCTCGCAGCACTGTGGCATCACACCACCAGCAGCATCAGATGTATCAGCACACCATCAAAGACTCCTCACCAATCAAACAGACGCCAAGCCGAGAGCAGAGTCCGAGAGAATGACAGCATCACACCCATTCACAGGGACTTATTCCATCTGTATAGCTGTACGGTACACTGTGTCTGTATCCCCAACTCAACAACATAACCAAACACATTAATATGCTGCAACGTTTGCTCATCTCTCCCAGCACTTTCCGCTGAGCACTGCCTCAGATAAAGAAGATAGATATATATCTCTGCTTCTGCCTGCCTGTGTACAGTCTGAAGAAGATTTAACAGACAAAATATTATTTTCCTGACTTGATGATTAATAAATAATAATGTTTTTCTTGTTTGAGTCAATACAATAATCTCTTTGGCTAGACGTTTCTCCCTATAAGGCTCTTGGGGTGCAACATGGTATAGTGGGTTAACATGCATTGTAAGTTTAAGTCTGGCACTCAACCTTCGTCACATATCTTTCCTCTGTCTATAGTAATAATACTAACATGATACTAAAGTGATACTAACATGATACTAATAATTATACTATAACTACTACTCCTAATAATAATAATAATACTGCCAATGTTGCTATTACTACTACTAGTAATAACAATAATGCCACTAGTGATACTATTACTGCTACTACTACTACTACTAGTACTAATACTAGTAATACTACTACTAATAATAATAATAACAATAATGCCACTAGTGATACTGCTACTGTTAATACTACTACTAGTATTACTAGTACTACTACTACTAATAGGGTTAGGGTTAGGGTTAGTAATAATAGGGTTAATAATAATAAGACTACTACTACTAATAATGATAATCATAATAATAATAATAATAAGACTACCACTACTAATAATAATGCTCCTCAGGGCTCAAGTGAAGGTAATATGTAGCAAGGCAACTCTCATGCCTGGGGAGGTGATGAACACAGAGGAGATGATGATCATAGAGGAAATAAAGAGGAAGAAGCTGGCACAACATTGCTGACACCTAGTAAGATTAGAGACGCCTCTCACTCTGAATCAGTCCTTTATCTGCATGCTTAGCGCCATTACTTGCTTTGTGGGATACTACCCCCAGGGGTGTATTGCCCACACAATGACAGCTGCCAAGTTGCAGACAAGTTGCACGCACACAAACACACACATACCGGTATACACACACACATGCACCCGCACTCATGCAGAGAGAGAGAGAGAGAGAGAGAGAGAGAGAGTTGGGAGAGAGAGAGAGAGAGAGAGAGAGATGGCTTGAATAAGATGATTAGCAAGGGAAATTCAGGGAAATCTTTACAGAAAGTGTCTGAAGCTTTAACATTCCTGTGGGCTGATGACACAGACACATTAGTGGAAACTCCCCAGCAGTTGTGAATCACTAGTCAGGAGTTTCCTGACCAAATTGAAATGCAAATTCTTATAACTCAGGTTCAGCAAAATACTGCTAATACAGCAGGACAAACTGCTGGGACATTTTGATGACTGCAGCGACGGCATTTGGAGCCATTTCTGCGTAACACATAACACATACTGGTGAGAGAGAGCATTCCAGGAACAGCAAGGTTATGGATAGGGCATTGTTTGTCTTGGTTAGACGAGAGGCTGACACTGGGATGCCACTGGAAATACCCAGTTTTGTCCGGTCTCTGTGTCGCTGATTTGGATCCACCACAACCGCAGAATCAGCACCAGAGAAGGTTTTCATAGCAGGGCTTATAGACCCGCTGAACTGCAGCTCTACGTCCTCCTCCTGGCCGAACTGCCCTGAGCTACGACCCAGCTTTACTCCTGGAAATAAAATGGCCCCACAACTATTCCACACATTTGATTTGTGTACAAGCTGAAAGGAAGCACAGTGCATTGGCAAGTTCAAGTTTTTTTTTAGCTTTGTTGAAAATGTTTAAAGCCTTTGGAGCAGTTTGTGTGATCTTGCCATTGTATTTTATTGGTGTCTAAAGCATTCCTCTGTATCAATGCCTACTGTGTTCATCGGGCAGTAAAAAATATTCTAAGGGTTGAAATCATTTCATCGACTCAATTTCATCTTTCAAAATTGCTCAGCTTAAATTGTGCACCTTCTTGCTGCTGTACTGTGTGAAAGAGGTATAGAGTAATAGACTTGATTTTTTAATGAAATTACCAGAGTCAATTTCAACAATGCAAAATACCACACAAACAGCCTGGCAATAACACAGGCCTGTATAATGAGGTAAAATAAAGGCTAAATGAATCCAAATCAGAGGAGCCATGGGACTGGGGGAATGTGCACTGTGAACAATTAGCTAGCTCATCCGGCATACGAATCAGCTCCTGGCACATTACACACATACTGTAAAGCTCATTACTGCTGCAAAGCACATAGTCAGTCAATCAAATTCAGTGACAGAGCACCGAGTTAGCGATGTCAGGATCAGGCTGTCATTCAACTCTTTAACCCGCTGCTAAACCCCAATCACTGAACTCAGACACAACAACGCCTAAACCTCTGCTCATCTCTTGTTTTAACAAGTCATGCTTCATTACATGTAGGACTTTTCCCAGACTTTTTCGGTCTTTGATGGGTGCTGACTGTTGTGATGCTTTCATCTTTCCCTCCAAAAAAAAAAAAATTGGAACGCAAACACCCATGGTTACACATGAAAGGACTGAGATATTTTAAAACTGACATCACTTCAAAGGGAGTGAACAGATTCAAAGGGTGTCACAGGAAAGAAATTCAAAAGCCTGCTAGTCACCTGTAATCCACTGCTAATACTTGGTCCCCACAACTGCATATTAACATTCACGGCCGGGCCACGTTGAATATATGGATGCACAGAGGCACAGGAATGATTCATTAATATACTATTGAACACGGTTTCACTGCACATACTAATGTGACACTGAATCTTAACAGAAACGGGATGTACAGCTGCAATAATTGTCCAAGTAGATATTGTGTAGTTGTAGCTGCTTTGTCGGTATTGATTCAGCATGCCAGGAGGAAGGATCCTCCTGTGTTTAAGGCTTAGCTCATGAATATATCAGTGTCATTATCCATCAGCAGCTGTTTCATAGTGACAACTATTCTGTTCGCTGGCACCTACCTCAGTGTTTTTGCTGTTCCACTCAATGTCTCATTCTTTCATCACTTTAGCTCTTTGTCTTTGCCTCCAAACTCTTTGAATTTGTTGCCTCAGTAGGTTGTGTTGAAAGGTGTATCTTTAAAATGTGAACCACTTTAGCTCTAAATAAATTGGAGAAGGTATCTTCAAAGACTATTGACTGCAGGAGAGAAGTTAAAAAGTTAAAAAAGTTCAACAAAACCTACAAAAAAACATTAAATCCTTGATGCAGCACAAACAAACAAAATCCAATTACCAGGACTCTTTGTGATCGGGGTAGTGGGTGATAGACCTGGTGGATTGTTGAAAGTGAAAATATTAGATATGTGATAATGACAAATTTGTGTCATTTTGATTGAACCGGAGGTAACATTTTATTGTTTTGTTAAGTAATCTCAGGCATCAAGCGGCATGTTTGAGGGGAAGTGTACACAATGTAAAATAGAAGGACACTATGATCGTCAGCCAGTGTACCCTTGGTACGGCTGCAGTGGAAAAGAGAAACCCTCATTTGGCAGAACACTAACAAGCTCTTAAGGGAAAAATGAGCTTCATCTTTAAGCTGCTCAAATTTCCATTTCCATTTGATTGCCCTTTCAAACTGCTGCGTATTAGTTTGGCACTGGGGCAAATAGAGTCCACTCCATAAAACAAATCTTTAAACCATTTTGTTTCTGGGCATCCATGCTGTCCTAACCAAAAGCCAGCAGATTGTGTGGACAGATAACACCATTGAGGCGAGCGGAGTAACTAAAGGAAAGATGACAACTTGATGATGCAACTGTAGTAGCACAACAGAAGTTCCTCTGTGGACTAAATGGAGAGAGAGAATATTTAGGATTCCATGTGATGCCACCAAAAGCCATGACCTTTTCATCTTTTTATTTTACTTTTCACCAAGCCTCTAAAATACCCCCAGGCTGCAAGCTGATCTCTATTCCGCACAAAGACTTAATATTTTCACTACGGGCGTTCGGGACAGAGAGATGGCCCAAACATCACCTCAAGCTTTCATTCAAAAGGAATTGGGTAAAATACTAATGCGAAATCTATTTGCAAAAATATTCGCCGTATTCCAATATTGTTTCTGTTTAAAGCAAAGAATTGTTGATGGATGAAAGGTGACAAATGAGAATGGTGTCGCACAAACACAGGAGGTATGAGCGACCACCCTGCAGGTGAGGCTGCTCCACCTTAGTTGTTCCTGATGATGATGTATGTCTTTGTTGGCTAAAAAATAAAGCTGAGAACTGCTAAATCTCTCTACTCTGATTATTGCTGTCACTTTAGATTTATCATTATATGTGTGCAGATTTGGCAGTCAATTTCATAGCCTTAAACACAATCTCCCTGGGAAATGCTAAGGTCAAGAACGATCCATAAATAATCCCTAAGTCTGTGACTCCTCCACTAAGCGTTATTCAAAGAAGATCAATAGGATGTTGTGATTCAAACACAAAAACCTATTCTTTTGCTTATCAGCAAAGCTCTCTCCCAGCACTTTCTGGTGATCAATTATTAAAATCAACTTCACATGGCTCCCACGTGTCAACAATTTAGGGAAGTCAGATTTATTCTATAGGCTAAGACTTTTGAGAGGTAATTTTTCATCCGAGTGGCCTTTAGCATTTCTTATTAAAATACATTATTGTTCTTGTAGATTTATTTATTCAATGTGATAGCTCATTAGTCAGATTAATGTAATGTACTCTCTTCTCAGTAGAAGTGGTGTGCTTGCAAAGGGGACCGTGTTCCTGTGTAAATAAATGACGTGAGGGAAAGTTCAAGTCTTCTGCTTTGCCAGAACGCTGGCTCTAACTATGCATCTATTTTTAAGGATGGGTGATGCTCAATTTAACTTTCCGTAGCTCCGTTCTACAGTAGGTCACCTCACACATGCCAACTGTGTGAAAAGGTTTCCGAAATTTACTTCCGTTTGCAATTTTCCACAACTCCAGTCATGGTCCCTACCATCTGAATAGATTGTTGGTTTACAATACTGACATCAAAAATAGAATAAAGCGCAGAGACGCAGCTCACCTAACCTAACATGCAAGTGTGTACCGAGGCTGCATGTGACGCACATCTCAAGTGTCGTCTTTTACACCCCGACTGAACTTTTTAACTCTGTGTTCCTCCAGGTATATCACCCATCTCTCTAATTTTTGATCATTCCTTGAATAAATCATCCGTTTCTCTGTATCTTCCTTTAGAATACAGCACCCCTCTCTCATGTTTTTCCTCTTTCTTCTCCACTCTAAACTGTTTCCCATCAAATACACTGCAATTCACCTGCTGTAAACATTCACTCAAGCCTGTGAGTTTTTTTTTTCTTTGAATGCATGTGAATATGTTCACACATGCTCGCTGTTACTCTGATGTCAATGCCACTATGAGAATACTGCAACACCTGAGTTATCACAGAGTTTATAGTGCGATTATTACCCATGAAATCCATGAAATTGCAAGGTACAAATGTGTTAAAACAAAAATAATTGAAATATATATACACCGTAATTCAAGTTAACCTGTCTATCTGAATTTTCACAAGTTGCTAACACAACCGGTGCTTAATAGCTTCAACTGATTAAGTTGTTCATGTTTATGGCTACATTTATGTTTGCATCCAGCCTTAGCGCCTCTTAAGCTTCAGCATGGAACAGCTGACAGAAAAGATAAATGGGAACATTAGGTATACCATGGGAGCAATATCACTGCCATTCAAAGCTATTAGCATACCTGTATGTAGACTGCACTGAAAAAATTGCCTGGCCTCGAATCAGAAGTTCCAGTGGTTAAGTAATAAAAAAGACTGCGCATATACCCTGACTCTCAAGTGACTCTGGGGGTTTCGTGGTGTAATACTTTCCATCTAAAAGCCTATGTATGTAAAAAAAAAAAAAAAGAGCTGGAGCTGTGCACGCATTTATTCTCAGGTTTATAAAACACTACATATACCACCTGCGCACACGTTTCTTCATCTCAAACTGTGGTGCGCTTACCAATTTCTCTTTCAACCTGTTTCAACTCTGCCAAGAAAATGCGAGCAACACATCAAACCAAAGCAACCACAGTGTTGCTGACTGATCACTGAGGATGAGGGCCTGGAAACAGAGCATATTATGTGGAGGCATTTATTGGAATGCCAAATAACAGAATTTCTCAAACGGTAAGAAGCGATGCCAATAATAGTAAAGGTTAGTTCTGACTGGCGAATATCATCACCATCAGAAAATTGGCATGGCAATCATTGACCCGCATCCAGTAGACAGGCAGTATACACACTTCCACATCAAATTTCATTTTTATGAATCCAAAACATCGCATAAAAAAGGTGTGCACACATTTTTTACGGCATCTTTTATGCACTGTTTATACACAAGGCCTTAGGGAGTCAACTCTTTTTGGGTTTATGCTCTATCATTACTAGCTAGTAGCTTATACTGACCAGATTTGCAACTCAGGTATATTATAGATTTTCGCTTCTTTCTAAGAATAAAAACAATAAAATAATTTAAAAAAATAATAGTGTTTATTGGCTCAGGTCAGCCAGCTAAAATGCATTCTTACCCTCACTTTAAATTTTCTTTCAAAATCTAAAAAAATTAATTGTTGGTCAAAAATATCACATATCATTTTTGTAAACAAGTTATTTATTTATTTATTTGTTATAAATGTGACACCATTTGGAAATACTGGCGAATATATCATTACTTGTATTTGTAAAATTCCTCAAGGTTCAGCGGTCTTATTCCTCCTTTTCTCAAAGGCATATACTGTACTGCACATCAAAGAATTTAAATTGCCTGTCTGACTCCTATACATTTCTGGACACACCTTCACCCGGGGGAAACGCTGCCCATGTGCCCCGCTACTTGAGCAGTACTTACCCCCAAACGTCTGATTTCTAACATCAACAGTTTTTGTACAAAATTTAGCACTGACTCATCTCCACTCTAAATGCCAGCCTACACTCATGAAAAAAAAAACTGAATGATGTCTTTTGCTTTTTACTATGTCAGAAAAAGGATAGTGATTACAGATAAACACTGTTTACAAAATGTCCTAATACTGGCTGTTTGAGATGATGTGAATCCAGTGTTTGATCACAGTCCTAAGGCAATTTTTCAAATCTATCTGCACTACAAAACAGTCTGATGGAAAACGCATTTGCTGTGCTCTGATTACAGATTATTACAACCCAATGAACAAACATTTGTCTTGTCAACATCTCCAGTATGAACTACTTCCTCACGATTGTGATCCTGTTTGGATTCCACTCAGTGCCATTTTTCATGTCACAAAGTCACTCTCATATATATTACTCAACAAATGTAAGAAATGCTGCTCTTAATTGGCATTCTGGGAAAGATACACACATACATATTGTCAAAAATCCTAATATTCAGACACTGACCTAAGGATGGCCTTTATTTGGCAATATTACAGCTTCATTATGCAACTTTTTGCCTTGAGACAGTAAGTATGGTTAGTCCCGCCCTCCTCCCCCGCAGCCGGTCACTCATCTTGATGAGCTGTCTACCTTGAAACAGTATCTAGCCTAAGGCTGAGATAACTGGCATCTGTAAAGCCCACAACAGGTGTTGAAGGAGACAACGAACACAGGGCATCTGCAATAAAAAAAACAATATACACCTGTGTTTTTTAACAGGCTTTGTCTGCGGCACGTTTAGCCTCGCTGCTCTTTCGTTTCTGACTGCTTTCAGCCATTGTTGTTGTTGTTGCTATGACTTCCCTGCTCTTGACAGCCACAACCCAGCTCACTGTTGGCCCCGCCCACTGCAAAAGGTTTACGCCCAAAAAAGATCCCAAACTACATCGAAAAGCCAATATCAGGCAAACGGGGGGAATTTCACACGTTCAAACAGTGTCACACACAGACTCAGATAAGGTATAATATATCCTATTTATTTACAGTTATTTTGATGTAAAAGATTTGCATATTGTGGCTTTAAATCTACAGTTCACATCAAAAGATAAATATGATTTTAAAGTTAGGCCTGGCAGCCTCTGATTAATGAATAAAAGCTATGTAACATAATGATTTGACCATTAAATGCTGCAATAAGTTTGAGACCCATCAACATCACCTTGATATCTTCCTTTATGATACTCTGCCAAACCCTAAATACAGACTCTCAGACTTTACTCTCTGAACTCCGGTCCAGAATGAATTAAATGGTTGACAATATCCATGGCCAAACTATCCATTTGGCAATTCTGGTAAAGTGGGGCACTTATGGGCCACTCTAGGCTATCAATTGCAGGGAATTTTTATTTTCTTTTATTTATGCTTTAATAAGATCAGAAATGAATTTTTGTGAGTGAGATCTGGGTAAGAGGGCAACACATATGAAGTTTCACACAAACAATGCATTATCATATTACAAAAACAATCTCATAACCCTAAAAATACAGAGGGAGGGAGAGAAAGAGAGAAAGAGAGAGAGAGAGAGCAGTGCCACAGCCTGGAAGACAACAAGTTATGCAAAACAATAAGTCCCAGAGGATTCATCTTATACAGCCCTAACTAAGGCTTTGAACTCAGTGAGAGAAATTAATTTCTGAAGTTTAAAGTTTTCCTGCAGGCGATTCTACACAGGCGGTGAACTTAAGGCTCAGCCAGCAGAATTGAGGGTTAGGACCGTGGACTTCACTGACCTCCTCATCACTGTGTTTTAAATAAGTAGGGAGCTGTCCTAATGAAACGGTCCTAGTTTTATTCATGAATTGTCAGCCGTTGATTAACAATTTATTCAAATGTATTTCCCTATCTTTAAAATGTAGCAAGTTGAAATAGTTTTAAATGCTATATACCGACAAAAACAAAAACACTTCAACAATTAAGATGAACTCAATATCAACCACATTACAAACATATTAGATCATTGTTCCAATATGTAAAGTTTTCACTGTATGTGCTTTTATGGGGTTATGTTTTCCTCTGTTGCAGACACCTAACCAGATTTGTTTATATCTGTGTGTCACGGAAAGCACATCTGAACATGCATTTTTTTTTTTCACATCTGCATTTATTTGTGAAGAATGCATGTAAAACTGCCTCCTTTTAACATGCAAACACTGGCAGATATTCATCTCTGCTTTATTGCCTACAGGACTACCACATAGGGGAAATGCATATTACATATGCAGAGAGCTTTTCTGACGCACAGATACCCACAACCCCGCTCTGCCCTACGCAAACCCATTTAGACAGGCAAAACGCAGAGCTGTAAATCCTCCATAACCCTAACCGTAGCTCTCCATTTTGAGGTTGCCGGTCTGGTGTTCCCTGTTGAGGCCACCTCGTTAAGCTGAATGAGAAACACTTCAGTACTTGAAGTGGAGAGATGCTGCTAGGGAGAGGCCATGAGCTTCCCCACATTTCAGTTGCTTGTTAGGTTTCTGTTGAATTCTCTGTCTGTCTTCTGCTGTTCTTTGGTAGTCTGCTGTGCCATTTTGAACATCATCAGCCTTTCAGACTCCATTTTACACTTTTTTTTTTGCTGTTGGGGGAAAAGGCCTAAGAGCGCCTAAACACACACACACACACACACACACACACACACACACAAACACACACACACAAACACACACACACAGACTATGTACGATGTATACTATCGATGATTTAAAAAAAGGAGTAAGAAGATTTGATGATGATTGAAGTCAAATGAGATCAATATCGAATTTGAGAGGTCAAGCAAACTGTGAACTTGATACTGATATTTAAATTTGTTTTCCCTGGAAATAAACTGCAGCCACACATGAGATGCCAGTCCAAGTTGACAGGGCAAGCGAGGCTCCAGGCACTGCTGCCACAGAAACACAGCTTAATACTTGCTTTTGCTCCAACACCAACATATTTCCCCCACTGCCTTTCTAATTCAATGTATGACCTCTCACCGGAGAGTTTTAAAAGTCTTCAGGCAAAGATCCAGCAGCTTTAGGTCTGGCCAATGACAGATGAGCAGAGGAGGCAGAAGCAAGACAGCTTGCCCAGGGCAAACACAGAGCTTTGGTCAGCCTGCAGGGGTGAAGTTCTGCTGCAGTGAGGGGAAGGCACAAGCTACTGTAACATTCATTTCATTTTACATTATGGCCCTGTCTGTTCAAACCGACCACACATCCACAACATACATTATGTGGAATGAAACAGCAGGGATCAGCGTGGTACTGGCTTGTATAATTCTCCGCCAAAACACCGACCCTATCTGGCAACTGTTTAGTCATCTTTGTGATATTCCACGGGAAGCTTGGTCTCAGGCACATAACTCAGTATGCAGGGAGTAGACGCCTGTTCAGTTCACTAAACAGTAAGTTTGTGTCTCAATATGTAGCTGGCTCCGCACTTGGATGGAAACAAGTTTCAGCTGCTCCGGCTGATCAGTAGAGATCACAGTCCACAGATTCACCACAATGATTCATGACACCAAAGGCAGACAACATGAGAGCAACATGAAGACAAGCCATGTTACCCTCTGGTGTTACTAATTGCTACCATAGAGGGTTTTTTCCATTAGGGCTTTATGGTTGTTGGAATGAGGCAAGCTCATTTTGTAATTGGATATGCAAGCAAGCAAGTGAATAATAGATCTTAAGGAGTAAAAGGGCTGTTTTGCATATGAGGGGAAGCTGCTATTTTGCATATTGTAAGTAATACACTTGAGTATGCTGGTCATTTCTTAAACTGATGAATGTGTTTTTATGTTTGTATGATGTATAGTATGCATGAGCACACCCGGTTTTGTGATTAAAAGGAGCAGTTTTAACCAGAAACATTTTGCTTTAATCACTTTTAATGGGATTGCCTTATATTTCTTCTCAACAGTTCATGGCCCATCTTCTGTATCTTTCTATAGCGTGTTCCCTACACACAATATCCATTTGTGTTGACGTACTTACACAAGACACTGATGAGAATGTACTTGTGCTCTCAGGGCCTTTTTATAATTAAAACCTTAACCATTCAAAGCTCATTACATAGACTATTGTGGCTGTACTTCCATTGTCCATTCTCTCAAATAAAAATACCCAGCAAGTCTTACACATTTCATTCGATAATAATTATGTTGGCCATTACAAGTATTTATTTATTATTGTACGTATCACCAGCAGATTTACCATTTCCTCGGTTTCACATTAAGTCATGCATAGATCTTCGCTAAGCATCCTCTGTGCTATTGTAGTCCCATGCTGGAGGGAGCCTGCCCTCCAGTTATGCTGCTATCAGACGGATGATAAAATGTTAACAAAGAAGACATTAGAAAGCAAACGGGAGACAGCTGGTGCAATCTTAGTAGAGCAGAGCAGCGGTGGAGATGTCAGACAGTCATTCTGAGTCCCTGCCAAAAGCCACAATATGGTCACTAAAATTGCACTGCATGGGCAATTTGCTATTCTGTATAAGAAAAAAAGCCTCTTGAAGGAGAGACACAGCTGAGCATTTGAAGAGTTCTTTTCAGAGCCCTATATGTTTGTTTTGGAAATATATTATTGAAGTTTATATCATTACCTGAAATCATAAAGATATCACAACCTGGAAGAACTTAACCTTTTAAGACGTTGCCCTTTTAAAAAGTAACATTTTGTTTTATTCTTGAGCCGTCAAGTATTTTGTGTAGGTGTAGGTGTCACTTTTATGTAATGGTGGGAATCTCATTTTACAAAACTTATTTGCTTTTATTTTTATAACACTGATTACATAGTGTTTTTGTGCAATACACTTGTAATCACCTTGTCTTCACCTCTGATCTCAAGTAAGTGCTCCAACATCCGACTTAAAATGAAACAGTTGTGCATCTTAAAGAAAAGAAACTAAACACTATACGCAGAATCTACCTTGAATACAGATTATTATCGCCACTGGTGTACAGTTCTTTGCCTAAGGAATTCAGAATAATTGATCATCAACCACTGGGAAATTTGTTAAGCGTTATGCTGAGGTGAATGGTAGAAATGTGTGATTTCTCTGCATTTTTGTTCAACTTCTTTCAGCCAAAAGGTGTGTCCGTGTGTGTGTATGTATGTGTGTGTGCGTAGAAGTGTGTGCATGCATGTTGTTAGTGTAGTAATAGTATTAGTGGGGGCAGGAACAGATCTGTAGTATCGTCGTTCCATCATATGTTTCTGTCATTCATCACATGGAGTGACCTCTGGCCGGTGCCCTTAGCCACATCCATAGATGATGGATGCCTTATTAGAGTCCTTTATTAGTGTACTTTAGCCGGGAGATAAACTTTGTAATTAATGTCTCAGTTTGAGTATATCTCATTTATTTCAATCGGATAAAGGTGACTCTTCCAGCCGACCGGAGAACAATGGCCATCGGAGGAGACAGCAGCTTGGCAGCAGAGCGGAGCCTAGGAATGCTGAATAACAATCCCGTCATCCATCATGGTATGTGGGGAGTCGGCAGGCTGTGTTCGTCCTGAGGAGAAGCTCCAAGGAGCAGTTCACAACCGGGAGGGATGGGAAGACTAAAAATGGCCACTGACAAAACCACCAGAAAGAAGGAGAATGTCCCAAGATTTCCTCCACTCTGCTTCTTATACAGTATATTCCTCCAAAGAGAATAAAACGGTGGGGACGTACTTCTTTACGTTCCTCGCTGATGTGGAGTCCAATTAGAATTCAAAGCTTTACCAGCCAGCGGTGCCAATACGTACTTCTGGCATGCTGCTGTAATCTACAGTTCAATATTACCCACGCATCATTAAAATCAGAGCTGATGAATGACATAATGATGAGAGCAGCCCTAGCTCTGCTCAGCTATGGTCTGTGATGATGGCAGTAGTAATTTTCCTGTTAGGCTGGCCCCTCCTGTTTACTTAACCTTTCCGCAGTCCTCATTAACTCACCAACACCAGCAACTATGTTGGGTTGCCAAGGGCAAACACAATGGGCAGATGGAGCCGAGCTGAGACCATCACTTAGCTGGGCTGAGGTCACTCTGCTACCCTGCTGGTCACAACTCTTTACTCTAGATCTTAACATGTCATTACATTATCCCTGCTGCTAGCCATGCAACCTGCAATAACCAGGCTTTCATTCTCATTTAAGGCTAGAGAGGCGGTGACCAGCAGGGAGCTGGGAAAAAATCTTGCACTATTTCCTTTTGCCCTAAAGAAGCTATACACTAGACTCTTTTTCTGGAAATACCCTTCATTTTAGCTCCATGAGAGAGAGGACAAAATGCAAACCCAGCACTGGGGGTAATGGGATATGCAGTCATTCATTCTGCTGCTGGTTCATGCTCTCTGGCCAAATGACATCTTGGAACACAGCCACGCTGATACAGTAGCACCTCGTGAAATCACAGCTATTATTAATCCAGAGAAGGACAGCAGTCTGATTATACACAGCCATAAAAGAAATACACAAAACACTTGCACACAACATAGAGAGTTAGCCGTACCCATCTGTAAGGAATGGCTTAATGCAGCACAGAAAATATGTGCAATGAAATTTCAGAGACATTCAAGGGGGTGGTGGAAACATTTCAAATGTATGTTCTTTGCTTGGACACAAACATCTTAACAATGAGTTATGGATCAGCTGGAGCGGCATAATACGCATGCCAGGCGAGTCTATGGCAGTACTACTGGGAGTCTGGAGTCACATGGAAAAGGCTACTATGAAGGCTGTCTGAAGACGCTGCAAATCTGTTAATCATCTGTTCATGTTTTAAAACACTGCCTGCCTTCCTCTCAGATCGGATATAAATGGTTCAGTCGAAATCAAACAGTAAAATAGAAGAAAAACAGATTCAGTCAACAATAGACCGCCTACTTTAAGTTTGCCAATGAAAATTCCTGCAAAAATATATATCTAAAATGAATATATCAGTGTCAATATTTTAAATGATGAAAATAAGATGAAAATTGAAAAAGTACAGTCAAACAGCAATAACTAGACTAAAATACTTTACCATTTTTGTAGATTTAGTGCAAAATCCTAAGACTAAAACAAACTCTAAAACTGCTGGCAAAAGTGGCTGCTTCAGCGTTGGCCTCCCAGTCGGCCAGTTACAGCAGATGGCCAGTAATGTCAGCAGTAGCAGGAACTTCCTCTCCTAAGCCCAACTTAGTCTCTCACAGGTCCCACTGGTTATTTGAAATGCTTACGAAAGGTCACGTCTGCCATGTTAGAGTCAACAAGAGGCCCGTTATACTGACGTGTTTTGTCTCTGTAACACACTCGGCGGGATGCCTGTACTCTGTTTTGTTTAAGTGGGCCTGTCTCCAATCAGTTAAATCAACAGCAGCCATTTGGAAGGGGAGCCGGAGTGACAGGTGAACCGTGGCACTGTCTGCTCCCAGTCCCCATGTTATCAGCTCCCCAGTTTGTGAATGGCAGGACTTCAGCCACTCTCCTATCGATAGTGACACATCCCACAGGGACACACAGGAAATCCATTAGCCCAATGCTGCTGTTTGACATGCTCCAAGTGAACTGCACTCATCCTGACACACTGCCATCTGAGGCTGTCCCGCGGTTGCGCCGGGAATTACCAAGTGTAGCGTCAGTGTGAAGCACCCACCAAATTGGGAAAAAGTATTAAAACCGTATCAGTCCTCTGTGTTTCACGAAGATAACTACAACAGCAGGGGTGATCAGCAGACTGTTTAATATTCGTGACTCAAGATATCCAGTACTTTTGCTCTGTGTAATTGAAACTGAAGTACTGTTGAGATACTGTGAGGACATGGAGTAAGTTCAGGGAAGTGACATTTTATAGCCAGAAAGCTGTTGATGAGTGCTTACTTACACTTACAGTACCAACATTTTCATACTGGAATGTCAACAACAGCCCCCGCTAAAGAGGCTGCCAGTTTGTCTGGGGTAAAGGCTGCTGACTTTCATGCCATCTGGTGACCTCTTCAATGAGACGAAAGGACATTTCTCCAGTGCAGCCATGCAAGATAGAAACTCACATCATTTGTGATATCTCTGCGGGTGTCCTTCAGTCCCATTTAGGTCACTCCTTCGACCGTGTTAAACAAATAATATTACACACAGATTGCAATTCAATTGCTATTTCTCCGCTTGGTAAATTACAGTGTGGCCTGGAGAAATTGAAAAAGTTGGCAAGGTCTCAGGTACCTGACAGTGACTGTGACTATGATGAAGCATCTTCCTGTAACCACTGTTTACTTTGCCAAATATCAGAGATCTCCACAGTCTCCACCCCCTGCTCCAAGGCCCGCCAGCTTTATAAACAGAGAGGAACTGGTGCCAATATTCTATAAGTAGCACCAACAGACCAGTGATGAGTACAGCCTGTAGGACCGTGCCTCTCCAAATCTCTTGCTGAGAGGTCAATTCATCTTCATGTTCTGTTCTGCTCCTCTCTCTTGATTTGAGAACCAAATATTATGTGGCTTGGAGCGCTGAGGGACTGGGAACCGAACCTGTTTAGAGAAAAGTTTCTGAAACCCAACAATTGGTGGCAACTGAGCTTGTACCAACTAAACCAACCACGTGTTCCAAAACACACAAATGAGCCACTATCATAATCTTCATGGGGTAAAAAAAACACTTATGCAAATATAATACTGATATTAATTGAGTTTCAATCTAGATTTTCAATCAGAATTGCAGCAGCATATAGCAGGAGAATATTTTCCGTCTATCTTGAAAATAGCCGGCTTATTTGGTTTGTACATCTAGGGAGTAAATACACAAAACACACAGCCTGAGTGCCTGAATAGGGTATGCATATGAAACAAATAAACAAACACACACACGCACGCACACACTCACTCACACGCACACACACAAACAGATTTTTTAAAAATCAGCTGAACTCAGGGGGGGGGAGATAGGTTATGACAGGAGTAAAGTGGTTATCTGAGATAAGAAATGTCTATCCTTCACCTGAAATCATATTTTTCACTCCACATTTTATCTGTCGGAAACACCTGTTGCAATAACAAGTCAAATGGATACAGACACATGAGGAGTATTCACTTGCCAATATCCTTTTAAAACCCGGGCAGGAAAATGAAGCCACACTGTATATAGCATCCCATTTAAAATCGTTCTTTGATGTGCAAATGTGTGTAAAGTCACGTGGTGAATGCAAACAGGTTTCATAGTAAACAACAAAGTCCGTCTCTCTGTAAACACTTGTGTTGAAATAGCGCCTCCTTTGGAACCAGAATTACCAAATTACCATCGTCAATAATTTACTCTAATTCACAATCACACTCGCACTCTAAAGTGAGTCGAGGCTGCATGAAAAACATTAAGCCCACAAAGCAAGGACAGTAAAAATCTGCAGGTCGCTCAAGTGAATCTACAATAATGTCCTCTTCAGTGTCGATCGATCACGTCAAACCACTCTCTTGGCTTGGGGACATTTTGTGTTTTGACAAGCCTCACTAGACTGAGCACCCTGTGTTTAAGGGCTAAAAGCCTATGTTTATGTGGCTGTTGGCAGACTAGGCCCTGAACTACATGTGGCATGGAAACCTGATCCATTTATCTTTTGAGTTGTGAAGATGCATCTGACCTTGCTGCCCTGAGGAAATGTTGATAGATTGTGAGTAGCACAAAGATGAGGTTTCTACCTGAGAATCACGGTTGATAGCATTAACTTCCCTGTGCAGCTTTTGTGTTACAGATCAGCAACACACAGAATGTGGTTTGGGATGCTATGGTACACTATGTGGTGGCTTGAAATTGGATATTTCTTGGTTGTGTTTCCTGCCAATATAATTTAACGTTTTGAGAGTGTTCTCAAATTAACTGTATAAGGTTTTGAATCACACTAAAAAAAAACACTGTGTGGTGCTGCTGGACCCCTACTGTGCTGGTTTCATGACAAAATAATTTGTGCTCACATTATCTTGCCGAGCTTTATTAAATAGGATTTATAAAAGGTCTGCACGATACAGTTCAGCTCTGTTATGATCTATCTAAGAATGATTTTGGGCTTCAAAAATGTATCTCTATATTGCAACATCAGTGCATGCCAGGCAGCAGCTGCTGTAACTGACAAAAGAAAGGAAACATAGCAAATGTGGTCAGAGATAACAAGAGAGATGAAGAAACCGGGTGAAATTTTAGTACATCTATTTTCAGAAGTTCTTTAGGGAGATTGTCTCTAATGTGCTGCTGAGGCTATTTTATCAGGGGTTGACTGTAAGTGTTTTTAATGTGGTATTGATAAGTGAAGTCATTAGTCGTGATTAAAATCTCCGGCAATCATCCCAGTGTTGTCTGACTGTTTGGACTGTAGATGAGCTCAGTGGCTGAGGAGGGAGCAGGGAACCGGCATTAGCTCCATGCAGGCAGCGGCGCTCTGATTTACTGTTCCCATGGCTGGTGATTGAGGAGAGCATTACGTCACAGCTGATAGATCAGAGAGTCCTACAGCAGAGTGGAGTTCCATCAACTGCTGCTGACAGTAGCGTTAGTGCTGACAACTAACGAAAATGGGTTTGTGGAAAAAAACACGGAGATATGCACTAACACAAACTCGAGAGAGAGAGAGAGAGAGAGCTTGCATGCACACACACACACTAGCACGCAGTACCGTGCGGGCGCATAATTCTTGCACGTACACGCACAGATTCAATTAAATACACATAGCCATTATAGTAGTAAAACTCAAAGTAGGTCCGCACATTCTTGCCCCATCAAAATGTTTACTGACAATAAAAAATCTGGTGGAGCAAGAACATTGTGCAGACCTTTTTTCAGTTTAATCCTTGTCCAACACCAGTGAAAGAGGTGGATGTGTGTCACTTTAATTTACTCAGCGCAATCTCACTTTTTAATTGACGCGACTCATGCTCTGCTGCTCCTGCAACACTGTTGCTTTGCACCCACCTTTATTTTAACACACAAAAGGGCAGAATAGTCTGATAGCCAGTCAGAGACATGAGTGTTATGTAAAATGTCAGTTCTATTTTCTTATACTTGAGAGAGACTAGGCTTCAGCTGCCTCTGAAGTGCTAATTTAAGATAGATGTATGATGTCGTACAGCAGCTGTCACTGTACAGTCCACAGTGATTAATCAGAGAAGTTTGAAATTTGGAATGAAAATTATAGTTTCACTTGACACATTCCTTTAGTGCTGCCTCCCTGACGCATAATTACTAATGTTTATTCTGTATGCGCTGTATATTAGTGATATATTTTGTTCTCTCTTACTGTCCTGATTGTGCTTTTCCATTTGTTTTGGTGTTGTTTAATTTTAGAGATTACATTCAATCATTACTTTCCATATTTACTGGAAATTATTGTTTGATTGAAGACTAGCACACACTTAAAAGCCCCCAGTTTGATTTTTGAATGGAAACTGTCAAAAATAACTACTAAATTACTTTGTAATTTGATGAATCAGTCATCCCCATTAACATAGCTAATATGCTATAGGATTTCGCAAGCATTTGTCTAATAAGTTGATTATGATCTTAGAAGTAAAATTTTCACAGCGTATAGGTGTAAATTACACTAAATTGGTATGTAATGAAAAATGATTTGGCTCAATTATGTAAAATTCAAAATTTATGCAATCATTATAATGCAAGGGGCCTCCTGCTGCTCCCGTTAGGGGGTAAAACACATAGTTTTAGTTTAGTTATACATTGTAATAATTTTCTCAACTGACATAGTTCTGTATGTGTAATAATTTTAGCATGGCCAACATATACATGTGTACCAATATATGTCACCCTTTTTTCAATTTAGATTTGTTTCTTTCAAAACCTGCATGCATTTTTTTTTCTTTTTAGCTATTATGTGTAACAATTAATGCATCTGTGTGTTGCATGCATTTGTGTTCTTGGTTCTTGTTTCATCTTGGTGCATTAAAATACTGCAGCTCACCCATAGTTTGCCATAGATGGGGTGCAGACACCAAGATGGACTTTGAAAACAGCTCCCCAAAACATTGGCACAGACAGGGAAAAGTTTGCAAAGGGTTTTTCAATTCATGTTTTATTGAAAATCTACCTGGACATCTGAGACTTTAATTTTACAGCAGATAGAGGCTGCAGTTGCATAACGCCTCACTGCACTGAATAAATGCATGATTTGGCTACAGTCATTAACAAGGAATGACAGAGTGTCGAACCTTAACTAAACTCTGGGACAGCTACTCAATATCCATAGAACTGAAAGGCATTTCCATTAAACTGGTGATGGATAACTAACATATTGGTTGTAGAGCAGATTGTCATTGAGGAAATCATACAGTTGGCCTTTATGCAGAGGTTTTACTTGAAATTCTTTGATTGATATTATTTATATTATGGTATTCAACCATGAACTAAAACAAGCACGTTTTCCTATAATTCACACTGTGATGTGCATTTTTCCTGGAACATTACAACTTCATTCTACCCAGCAACAACACCATAGACTTGTGCTATAGGCCCTGCATACCAATTGCTTATCAACACAAATGCTAATGTGACCTTTAATATTAGAAACAAAATTATGAATGAGATTCGAATTCAATAGCTGGCAGACATGAAACATATTCTCTCACTTGATGGGGACCTACAGCGTTCACTCTGTGAGTACTGTAGGTTAATTGAACTTAGCCTGTTTGAGAAATACAAATGTGCCACTGATTTAACAATGGAAGACAAACATGGTTGAGTTTTGATACCGGCTGGTGCTCAAACATGAAAAAAGTGGAATACACATATAGAGTAAACTGAACTGGTTTGATTTTATGATATTATTCCCAAGGATTAATTCAACTGAAGAGAAGCATGAAGTGGCACATTTATCTTAACCATACAGCCAGGCGTAGGTTTTACCTGAACTTAAAACAACATAACTGTTGCACATTACAGTCGTGTAATCGTGAATTTAAAAAAAAAAAAAAAAAAAATATTTAACAGTTATTTGATAAATGAAGTCTGGATTAGTACTGATACATTTTAGCTAATGAACTGTCATCTGCATTTTGAAATTCTTTTCACCACAGATGAAACAACAGCATACAATGGCAATGAATAATCTCTTGTTTTAAATTGCTTATTTTTTACTTACTTACTAGCCACACACACAAAACACACACACGCACACACACACACACACACACACACACAGAATGCAATTGAGATGTTTTTTGGGAGAATTGGTCACATTTCTAATTAGCTGCACAGCTGCAGTGCAACGGCGATAAAGAGTCCCTTCAATTTGCTTTAATCAGATGCTAGAACACAAAGGCTCCGATAAGGATTATTCCTAAGACATTTAGATGATGACAGGCTGCAAGTAATGTGTATTTGCACTATGGCATGCGCTTATTACCACTACATAGTAATCTATGGACTTCCTAAGGAGCTTAGGTTGGTGTGTCATTTAAACATATGGCACTGTAGAAAAACTCTGGGGAGAGCCACTCCACCTCTTCTTAAATAACAAGCATCCTGAACCCACAGCTAAGAGTTACGTAAAGAAGATAATCCTTCTAATTTAGCATATTTGCACATAAAGCATGATTTCACCATAGCTAGCTTCACAAGTTACACTGCGCTGCCTCTTGTTTTGCCCTGAGCAAAACTCTTTTACGTCCCATCCAGGCTGGGAGTGATGAGCCCTGCTATCCAGATTGAGGTGAGAGTAGGGTTGGTCTCCTGCCTCCAGCGCCATCTGCTCTAAAGGGCCACTTTTAGACATGCTGAATAGACAATACTCTACTCGCCACACAGACTGTGATTATCAGAGCCGTGACATCATCAATACAGACAGGGCAGAGGGAGAATTAACTGCTTTAGAGAGGATTGACCCAACTGTACGCCGCATTTGTATACTATCAGTGTGTGTGCTATCGTTGGATAACCTAATTTACACGTGAAAGGATTAAAGTCACCTTACGATTCCTTGTGCGACTGATTAATAAAGATCATTGGATTTTTCCCCACACCATTTCTTATCCCTAGTAATCTGCATTCAAAGCGGTACATTTTCGAAAAAATACCTCACATCCACACAAGTTAAGAACAACCGGAGCCTAAAAGGAGGGGGGGAAAAAATGAAACTGTAATGCTTTTGAGAGAGCTCAGAGCTAGCAGCCCGACCTTTGAACCCGAGAACTAGAGAAACACAGCCTCAGAGTGAGGGTGCTGACCAGAGGGAGAGGCAGGGCTGAAGTAAGTGGGATCCGGGGTGGGAGTTTCCGTGTCAGTGGGCTCATCTTACAGTCTCCCTGATGGGCCACGGTGACGTCCCCCAGGGTCCAGATGGGATTCAGTGGTCAGCTCGGTGACAGCTGGTGAAGGGTGGTCAGGCCTCATGCATAATGGAGGCTCAGTCAGCAGACTTCGCCGCAACCTGACTGCTGCACTGATGTGGAAGTCGCTCTATTTGTATCTGAGTATCGATACTGCAAGGTTGCCGGAATATTAGCCGCAGTGTAATGCCTGCACCCTTCTGTTAACACTTTAATTTGCTGTTAACGTGTGTATTAAAAGACGACTGAGCATCTCAGATTGCCCTAACTTTACATTAATCAATAATTTTTTATATCGTTGCGTGATTACCAAGTGTCAATATGTATGTTAGGATAAATGTAAATGATTTTAAAGGAATTGCCGCGGAAACAAGTGAATTGAAATGTAAATGAAAAAAAGTAGTTTGGTGTGCATGAGAGGTGCAGTTTCCCCTTAAGGGCTTTGCATTTCCAGGGCCTGAGTGCTTGGTTGTCAATGTGTTGAGAAATCAACGCTACTAGCTATTCTGTTGTGAATGGACATACTGCAGTACATCACCTCAATCAGTCATCCCAGCCCTCATAGGCAGCCACCACGACTAGAGAACCGACCCCCATCCCCGACACAGGAGCGGGAAAGTGCTTACCTAGGAGAAAAAGACAGAGAGGACATTAAATCAGTGAGCATAATATTCTAGTGAGCAGCGGACTCGCTTTCACAGATTAGCCAATCTCTCCTCTGCACAGTATACTGCCACAGAGTTTTAACCCTCTCTAGCTTCAATTGAAATGGAGAGAGGGGAGATTATCCCATACATTCTGGTGCTCAGCATTTTCTAATGTGGCTAAATACAGGCAATAAGGCCGGTCAATGCGTATGAGAGTTTCTGGAGGAACAATTGGTATTTATCAAGAACACTGTGAAAAAAAATGGAATGAATGTGTTCCCAGCCACACTTTTGGTTGAGGGAAAACTTAATAACAAATAAACTGGGAGAGATTCTAATCTTTGCATTTTCAATTTTGTGAATATTCACAGAACAGAATAAACTAGATTGTGTCTGTCAGCCTGACCACTACAAACCTAAGGAGAGGAATAACAGGCAGAAACCATCAGGTTGAGGGGATTCTGCACTCTAGCCTGGGAGAGATTCAGCCCTGCATTCAGACCACAGCCGCGTGTGAAGTGTTTTGCACTCGGCTCGATCAAAAGACAAGGATGTCTTCCAACGCCGGATGTTACATCATACAGCTTGATTCTTCACACTCTCCTATCCATTTCTCTGGCTACTTGTACCTATTTAAGTCCGGGGAGCTCACAACCCTCCACCATGAAAAGCAAGGGACACAAACAAGGCTAATGAACAATAGGAGGAAGGATGCTGCATGACTACTAAGTGAAAATAAATAGAGATTCATGTTGTGTGTCGAAGACGTTAGACAAATGGCATCAAAGTGAATACAGTACCTCTAGAGAAAATAGTGCAAGAAAGTAGAAGTGGTGATTATGCTTAACAGACAACAATGGATGTGAAAACAGGATTTAGCCATCTGATGCCATAAATTATTCAAGCCATTGACACAGGGTTACTAGAGTGGAAAAAATACAGAATTAACAGGTGAAGAGAGGAGCGAGCAACACGAAAAACCTATAGAAAGATGGAGGGAATCTATTATAATCATAATAAGCAGAGCAGGGCAGAGTTTTACCAGACAACACACATTTGAGGCATGTAAGTAAAAACATCGCTGTGAGCTATAGCAGGGTCAAGAAGAATACCCCCGTACCCAGTCTGCTGACCCAGGTTCATCATTAAAAGGCCTTCGTCCTTCCTACCATTAGAATACACACCCTAAATATTTTTCCAGGCAGGTTTTATTCATTTAATTTTTTTTATCAACTGGCCTGCAGCAGCCAAGAAAGCGGGACAAAGATCTAGTCGAGCAGACAGCCTAGCCCACACAAAGCCTGGAAGACACAAGGGCAAAAACACACCGTCTAGACCGGGCTACTACTGATAATCAGTCAAAATGCATCAATGGTCAATGTTTAGCAGCAGTTCAAGGTTGTCTACTGCAGTGGGTCTCCCTCAGTGGGAGCTGGCAACTGCCCATTCAGTAGAATTAGCATTGGCATTCTGTGAGCTCTGCAAAGACCCAGCCAATCTTCAGAGCTGGAGCTAGTTATATTTCTCCACGTTTTGTCATTTTAAATTTCTTCCGAAGCGATTTGTGCTGGAGAGCCTTGCTGTACATCTAGTAATAAATTAACTATACATTTCCTTCTAATGCTACTACCTGCTCACTTGAGGAAAAAAGCTTACCAGCGTATTTTTACTGTTGTCAACACTTCACAGAGCAACGCCTGTCACTGAGTTGGTGGCTCTAATTTTGCAACCTTGAGCAGTGTTAAGCAGAGTGGTAGGATTGTTTTCAGCTTTATAAAGAGCTCTGAGTAATGACTCTCTACAGGGAGCTGAGCTGCCTACTGAGGTCAGACCAGAACAAAGTTATGGAAGATAAAGAGCACCGCAGATTTACAGAAGGGATCTGCAGACTCCAACTGCTGCCTGCTGCTATGCACCGGGAGATAATAACTACCATTATACTAATGATAACTAATTTTATTTTATGATATACCACTTACAATGTTCCCACTATAGTCACATAGTTGTTTGCACTCCCCATCTTAAGAAATGTATAGCTGGATTTTAATGGATTTTGTCAATATCAATACCACAACTGGTTTGATAAACAAATCCATAAAATGGCTCTTACCACATTGTTGGTCGCCACATTATTGTTCTCCTGCAAATGAATGGAGTTGTGCATATTTTCCTATTGTATCACTTATTTTATCACTAAAGCCCAATGTCTTGTGAAAATTGCTGTAGTTTCTTTTGCAATTAGTATATGCAAAAAACTGAAGGACTATTCAATTAGAAAGCCAAGATAGTCGGCTAAGACCTTAGACTAGCAATGAATCAACTGATTGCTAATTAACTAAGAGCCTAAAAGAATTAAATTACGATCATAGGGGACACCTCCAGCCGTTTTATACAGTAGCTACTGTACATATATATATATATATATATATGAACATTAAGGCAGGTCTAGATAGATAGGGGCTGTGGTGAGGAGCTGAACTCACTTCAAGTAAAGAATGTTTGTTTGGATTTTTCCTCAGGCAATGTTATGCAAAACATGCCTCTGAACCCTATCGATACTGCCCTCTGTTTTGAACAGAGGACTTTATACTTGCCCAGGGTTGTCAATCTACAGCATACACTTACAACTGCACCTGTGTCAAAAACAAAGGGATGGAGAGAGAACAACAACAAAATGCTGAATAATTTCACCAACAGACAAGGGCAGGGAGGCTATACTAAGAGGCACAGGCAAGATGGCATTATATTTGGGCATTGTGCAGCATTTCAAACCACTGAAGCAGCTTCATTATTTTAGAAGGTTCCTTCCCAAGAGCTGCGGTTCCCTGTTGAGGACAGTAGTGTCAAGTCATCATCTGTGACAGCAGGCTACCACTGCTGAAGACAGCAAAACGTATCCTCGGTAAACACATGGGAATGACAATATTGCTACTGCATGCTTTTATCTTTTTTTAAAAACTGGATCTTTTAACAATGAAGTTAGGCCACATCAATTATCAATTAAACTTAATGGTAGAGGAGAAATTGAATTAAAAAAGAGTCATGGCTGACCACGGGATACGAAGAGATATTGTGCTTGGCAGCCGCATTCCATTCATTCATCATTGACGTAAAGGTAATAGGACTTCAGAGCTGTACTAATGACCGACGACAGCCTCTCTGTAAAATAGATGAAAGGTGTGCCATTATGGGGTGGACTCATGAGAGGAGAGGCCATGCGGCTAATGACTCATTAGAGACATCTATAGCCAGACAGGCTGGGAGCCAAAAGGCCAGGAGTCCTTTTTAAAGACTCAATACCCCAGCTGACACTAATTGTAGCCGTCAGGATAGCATGGATTTTCATCGCAGATAATAACAGTCTGCTCCCCTGACACATCTTGGCCTGTTACCCACAACTGGCACTGCCCAGGTCTACTAGCACCGCTCAACATTATCCGCCGTCCCAAAGAGCGGGCACGCTACAGCCTGCTAGTCTAACCGCCATAAACCTGCAAGTGCTCAACGCAGTAATCATGGTTTTAAATCTGATAAGCTGGCAAATGTGAACCATCCAGGAGTGAGATGCAGCGGTGAGGCCGGCCCAGAAGGACTAAAGAGAATACCGGAGAGAATAATTTTCAATATTCCTGTTGTATCACTCAGCTCCTGCAAGCACCTGCAGTGTTGAGCAGACACATCTCTCATTTGGACAGAGGCAAAGCGGGATGTTTTATGGTCTAGTCATACTCCCTGTCACTGTGCTAATGTGATTCAGTTCCAAAACAGTCAGAGGAAATGAGAAAAGCTACTCTTTCCCACCCTTGCAGCACTCAGACATGATACACATGGGGTTTTAAACGGCTAGCAGGAAAAAAATATTTAAAAAAAACCTTTCATGATACATTGACATAAGGGGGGGAAAAGGCACTTACCACCAACTGCAGGAACAGCATGAGATTCTTGATGCTAGATTTGAATGTTACATTAGGAACTGTGGAGGAAAGATTGGCGGCAGACTCATGCACTTCAAAGTCAAATTGAACATGACTGACAGCAACTCTCCCCTGGGCTAAGTATGGAACAAGAGCCGGAGTATTTTATAGAATGAAAGATTGAACATGGCCTAACAATGCTGGCAGTCAAAAGTAAAAAAAAAAAAACAATACTGAAAGATCCCAGTGTTTTCTTTTAAAGCCTACATAATCAGTTGTTTCTGATAAGCATACTGATTGAACCATAGTGACTGATAACAACAGGTGTAGTGTTTATAATTAGCCATCACATAAACAATTGCAGACTGTCATTAACGTTTCAAAATGCAGGGAAAATGGGTGAAAGTTAATATAATTTAAGATATTTCCAAACTTGCTTAAATGGGAAGACAGCACTTACCTGTGAGTGGTCCCATTCAGTACAACTCAGTACTGTGACTGTGCACAATTGAGTGACGCTACGGAAGTGCTGCCTTCCCTTTCTTTTTTTTCCTTTTTTTTTTAAATGGCTTCCAACACAGAATTAAAAACACGCCACCTCAGCCAACCGGAGTCTCACCATCTCATTGAGGGGAAACAAATCCATAAGCACTGGCTTTAAAAGGCCACAGGACCAACAAACCTTTTAAAAGACCAAAAGAGGTGTAAGCTGAGAAACAAAGGTCAATCAAATATGGACTTCTTTAACGATTGTTTCGCTCTTTGACTAATTCCCGGAGGCAAAAAAAGGGAGGGGGAGTAAAGAAAGAGCCAGTTAGCTAGTCCGCTCTCCACTGCTTTTCTATGCCTATTGAGAAAATGCCTTACGCCACCAAGGACCCACTGGGAATTTAACCAAGGTGAGATTTTCTCCCACCTCGAAGTCCTTTTCAACTAACCTTAAAATGCCTCTTAAAGGTAATGCTCACAATTTTCATAAATATTTCAAGATATGCCACGGTAATGATAGTGGGATCGAGGCTCGCCCTGCCTCATGTCTGCTATTACTAGGTTAATCTAAGCTCCCCATGAGAATTTCTAGATTTAATTTAGGCATTTGGGGATGATGCTTAGCGGCGACAAGGGCCATCCATCTTCTCTTAACAGTCCTAATCTTTATAGAGGCTCCAGACTTCAGGTAGTGCATGTGATGGATAGCACCCCTGGCTGAGGACAGTCCATTAGCAGGAAGAGAAAACCACAAAGCCAAAGCCCAGTTACACTGTCTTAAGTGCAATTCTGAGGCAGTGGCAGCTCTGTATACTACATTACCAAAGAAAAGAACAATGTTTTGGAACAAACGTCCGCCCCAGTTAGCCATCCCAGTACCCCGCATGGTTTCGGATTATTGAACTCCGAGCCTGCAGAGGGTTGCACCACAACAGCCACAGTGCTCAGCAGCCATTAAAGCAAAGCAACTCTCCACTCAACAGTGTAAGTAGCCTACTGACAGCAATCACTGCCAAAAAGGGACTACACAGCATGCACTATAAACTTCATCTTGAAGTCCCAATCACAGGCATCTAAGACATGAACAACAGATTAGCCCGGCAACAGCAAAATAAAAATTTCTTTCTTCATTCTGATTGACAGAGCTCTTGATACAGAACATTGATTGACAGCGTGTGGCAGCTCCATCACGGTATTTGATATAGTTCGGAGTTGCGAGTGCGAAAGTGCTTTTTTTATGAACATTGGATTAAAATAGGCCAATATTTTGGGTTACGGAAGGATGGGGGGAAAAAAAAACATATTTTCTGTCTAGGGGACCTAACCTTGAAGATTTAAGATGTTATATCTGTTTTAAAACTCCTCAAGCATTAAATCATGCTCGACTTTAAATATATCACAGATGCTGATTTGTGTATCAGCAATCTCAGTGACCTTGCACTGTACGGCATTATCAGGATGATGTTATATAAACAGAAAATAAACAGAAAAACAAACTTTGCTGGTTAATCAGTTCAAGCGAAGATGATGTGCTTTTACTCCCCCCATGATGTCCAATTAAGAGTTGTGTTTATCACTGGAGCTCCGCAGTGGAGCTTTTTACAGGTACCCACTGCTGCTGCCACCACTTTTATCTGCACAGACAGCAGGACACAAGTTCAAAACAAAAACATGGAATATGTATAAAGTAAAAAAAAAAAAAAAGGAAAAGTCTCATCCGCATTTGCAAAGACTTGTTTGTTAAATCATTTTGAGCAAACACAAAAACACTGTTTATCACACATTCATTTGGCATTATAGCAAGCTTCAGTGCGTTTCAACAGAGTAAATAAAGAGAAGATAAAATGCAGTAATCCATCACAAATCATCTCAGGCCTCCTGTCATCTCACACAGCATGCTAGCCTGCCTTGGCTTTAATTAAGTTATTCTGGAACTGCTGACAACGAAATAAATAAAGAAATGGAGGGAAAATAGAGAAGAGTGTGAAGTGTGGGGAGTTTCTATGGAGACCTGAAGCATCTGGCTTGATCCCAATAATTTGTTCTCTGCTGTCTTCATCTCTTTTTCTCCCTCTCTCTCTCTCTCCCTTACTCTCTCTCTCTCTCTCTCACACACACACAAGCTTATATGCACATAAA
The DNA here is from genome assembly GCF_048128805.1 of Centroberyx gerrardi. Taxonomy (NCBI): domain Eukaryota; kingdom Metazoa; phylum Chordata; class Actinopteri; order Beryciformes; family Berycidae; genus Centroberyx; species Centroberyx gerrardi. The sequence goes on from NC_136002.1 coordinate 22,541,319, forward strand.
CTATCTTTCCCCACACATCCACTCAACAGCACTAAATTGATCACTTTCATTACTACCACCAGCACTGTCATTCTTCAAACATCACATCATTTCATCACATCTATGCACCCCATCTATTGCCCTCTGTTCTCTCCCCATTTGTATCAGTGGCAGATAATGGCCTGATGCTAGTTTTCATGCTTTCTCTACTTTCGGTTCTCAGCTTTTTTGGTACCAATGCACAATATTACAATTAAACAATTAAACAGTATTGCAATTAAACAATATTGCAAGGCTGAAGGAAAGAGAAGAATATTGCAAGGCTCTTCAAATTACAGAGTGCTTGAAAATGTCACAAAAAACCGTATATGATAATTTACCTTAACAAGATCATTGAAACATAATAGCTTACTGCACCTGGCACAATCTGCATTGACTCAGAAGACAAACATTTACTGTAAGCTAATTAAACTTCATGTTCATTTAATAACTGTGTTTGATTTTGTGACATTGATTTTGTCCATATTTGAGCAAAACTGCACGACATGCGCAGCCATCAATCCATGGCAGCAACCAGTGTTCCTCCCCACTGCTCCAAGTTGAGTCTTGTTCGGTTTATCTACATTAAGCCATCAACTTGGCACTGTGCCACGCACCGTGCCCAAGCAAAGTCTACATGCAGGCTACATTGCCCAACAATGGCTATTCCTCCTTTCCTACTGTCAACAGTAAAGCAACAAAAGAAAACCACTCACTGAGAGCAATTCAGGCATATTAGCATCATTAGGCAGGGGCATAACAATGATTGGACATTAGAACAACCATAAGTGGACATTCAGATTCAGGAGCCATCATACAAGTGGGCATTAAGTTACTAATGCCTCTAGAAAACCTTAAATTTGGCATTTATATGGCAAATAAGAGCTTAACGTTTCCACACATAAAAATGAGTGGGCACTTTGGCAGATTAGATTTTTGAAACAAGATAAAGCAGAATGGAGGATTTCCTCATGGGAGGAGAAACCTTGGCTCTCAACTCTCTATCCATTGTCTTCTAGTCTTTTATTTCCCTCTACTTCAACAGAGGGATAATCTGCTTCAAATGACACCATATTGTTGATAGTAGAGAGGCTTATTGTCCTCCTTTCATGTCTCTGATAAAAGACGCAGAGAGCTTCTGTTCCAGCCGCCGGGATTGAGAGGAGAGTACCATTACACTTCCTCATCTCCATAAAGCCTCCATTCATCCATTTACCTCTCAGGACTCTGGGCTCCACCAGCCTCAAGGAAGAAGCAGTCGAGTGCAGAAAGCTGCTTCACTTTGCTCTGCTCAGTATAGTATGGCACCCAAGCAGGCTGATGTGCTGAGTAGTGACAGTCAGCAGATTCGCTTTGTTGTGCACTTTCATTAAGGCAACAAGGGACTGCTTTCGTTAAGTGCAACTCACTGGGATGAAAGAATGAGAGTTGGCGAAGGCAGGCAACGTTAGTTTTACTCCTTCACTTTGAAATCCCAGCTATAACCATCTGTCTAACTCACTCCAGCAATTCAAGCCAGCAGAACCAGGGACAGAATAGATTATTCATTTCAACTCATACAGTAGATGAAGCATTGTAGTTATAAGGCTTATCTTCGCAGCGCCGATGCAGTAGCTAGACAGAGTTAAAGTTATCGCGAGTGAATATTAATATTACTTAATTATCCTTCAGGGGAGATATCAGTCTGCACATTGTTGATGGAAATGCTAGACTTACTGGAGCATTTTGCTGAGTACTTCAACTGCTCTGCGTTAATGGGTGGGGAGCTCAGGGATGGGAAAAAAGGAGCGCTTACAGTTGGAGCCTGTTCGCAGCTTAAAACAGATGATAGTGCCTGGTTTTTGTAGATAAAACCTGTCTGGAAAAGTCTAGAAAACTCTCCTGTTTGAAAAGGTTCAATACTTCACTCTCCTGCATCATGACATGGACAGATGGCTGAGCATTAGCAGGAGAGGCTACACTCTGAAACCTGACAGTCAATTCACACATCCACTGACCCACCCACCCGCCTAAACCAAACCACCCAGCCCCCCCTGCTACATACACACACTCAGAGTAATATGTGTTTACAAAATAGAGCCCTCGAGGAACATAATGGCCGGCGAAAGCTTTTGTGAGCTCTGAAGAGAAGGGTGACTGACCCTCACTTGGCCATCTTCATCAAAGCCTCTGGGAGAGCAAAATGTGCTATAGGCCAACGCTGCAGCAGAAGAGGGCGAACCAGCGTTCTCCCACACATATAAACATATACTTTAGCACCTACACAAACACAAACAGACACAGAGGCATGGAGTCACACATGCTCATTCACAAACTCACACATTCATAAGCTTGCGTGTTTGGTCTTCACACGCACGCACACATACACATTTTTTATTTTTTTTATCAGGAAACAATGATCACACATGTTCGCACTGTCAAAGTCTATTCTCGCACTATAAAGGTCATATTCACAGGTGCACGGATCGTCTAATTGTACATTTCATACAATCTTGAACCTCTGAATGGAAACTGCAAAGGCATTTCAAAAGATAAAAAAGCAATAAGAGCACACAATATTATGTTTCTCCCCAAACATATTTGGTGGAATCATTGGTATTCAAATTACCGAGTATATTTTCCAGCTGATATATTTTAAACAAGATAATCATCAGCAGAGGGAAGTGAGGTAGAAATTTCATTGAGCAAACAATGATTATTTTATTCATAATCCAGGGAAAGGAATAAGCAGAATATCAGATGAGATGATTCAGAATGAGGCAAAGCTTAAAGCCCCAGAGGAGTCTGTTTTCCTGAACACTGACTACTGTCCTGTATTGCCAGAAACAAAACAAAAAAACAAAGCTATGCCCCAAACGATCAATAGGAAAGAATGAAAACAGCAAAATATAAAGCTCATTTGAATGTGAAAGTTCAGACAAACGTTGCTCGAGTCCAGAGGAGTTTTTCATAAAATTTACCAGCAGGGTCATAAGGGACATAAAGGGCTGAGACAGTCATGGTAGAGTGTTTTCTAATTCATAAACACGCATCAGTTCACTGTTTCAATGTTTGTTTGTTGTGTGTTTTTTTGGTACCACCACTCATTTAATCATTTGTATATTGCCAAGATGATTCATGAATGCGCCCTGCAGGGCAAAACAAAATACCATGTTTTTCTGTAATCAGATGGAATATTCCTGAAAAAAACATTAAATATAGAAATAAAAAAAATTAAAATGTGGAAAAAAACAAATATATATAATACATGGTGTCATAGGGCATGTGGGTAGCATCATCATTTCTTTAGTATCCAGTGAAAATGTTCCACTTCTCTTAAATCAGAATTTCTTTATCGCTCTCTCATGTCTTGTCATGTCTTGAATGTAGTTAACAGATCTTGTACACAGTCTTGGATAGTCAGTAGCATGTGTTAATTATGATACATTCAATTAGCAAAGATATTTAATTAACATAGATTTAACATAGATTTAACGAAGATCTACATTTAATTAACAAGATGCCATTGGCTGTCACCTATAGCAATGCTCGGAGCAGCTAAACGGTAACTCAACCCTGTCATGGATATCAGTGGCAGGGAAGCGTATAATGTTTAGAAAGATCGTTCTGTAAGTGAAAGGTCACGCGTTCGATCCCTGCAGCAGCCGAAGTGTTCGTCAACAATCACTGTCCCACTAACGTCATGAACATTTCTAATAAGATTTTGCTTTTGATGAAATGCCAGAAGACTAATATAGGTGAATTCATAAACTGTGTCTAACAGTGTGAGTGTGAAGCGGGGCGTGGCTGAGAAAGAGCATGGATGGTCAGTAAACCTTCTCTGTTTAAATAAATGTTTTTAAAAAATATTCCTGTTATCTCTGGTGAGATTCAGCTGGTTCCTTGTCCTAAGGGTCCATGACCAGGTAAATCTGGAATGCCTGGTTAGTAATTATGGACATATATATGTATTTTTATGTGTGCATGTGTGTCAATTTACCGGAAAACAAAACCATGCATTCCAGTTTTACCTGGCTATGTTCAGACAGGCCGCTTTTTTCACAAAAACAACACAAGTCAGATTTTTTTTCAAAACGGCAAAAAAAACACATGGGATCCAGTCTTTCCAATCAGATTTAAAACACATTCTTAGACGGTTTGAAATGCATTTCAAATTGCATCTGACTGCACCCAGAGTTGTTGGACAGAAAACGCGCCCTTAGCCAGCGTGCGCATGCCTGTGTTGTTACTATGACAACCAATGTCAGCAAAAGATTATACTGTCTAAACACACAAATCCAATCTGGTCAATTGTAAATTCCAACGTGGACAGTGAGCCTTAAAGATTAGGTTTGAAAAACAAATTTGCCTGCTGTCTGAAAATAGCCTTGGACTACTCTCAAGCCAAACAACTATGTGAAAAAAAAAACTTTGCATCAACAACAAAAAAAAAGCCCACGCTACCCTTTCAGAGAATTTGTATGAACCTGTGAATACCTTTAAATATATCATTTCAACTGATACTAGAGGCTCAGTATGATCGGTGAGGTGTGAAGTGAGTGTGAATTGATCCGTAGTTCTTTTCAGTATTCTTTAACAGTGAAGATGTCAAGAACATTGCTGTGTGAATTACGTCTAAATCTATGACAGCTGTGAACTGCAGTTTAAAGTGCGAATGAAAAGCTTTGTATGAAACTTTGTATTGCTTTCTCATCATCAACAACATTGAACTGTTTGCAGGGCGCTGAGACACGAGACTGTCAGAATGTCATCCTTTGATAGTGTTGATATAAATCAATAAAACATTTAATAAATGTTATAATATTTCAAGAGAAGGACATTCAATTATAAAGGCATGGAAACAGAATAAGAAACAGAATAAGAAACTGATATTACTGACATACTAGTGCTTTGTGCAATATTTTATGAAAGGTTTTTTAACACTGGTATCCAATTACCATGCTCGGTATCTTTTTTTAATGACCGGCTTATCACATTAGAACTTAAAAATCGTATTGCTGTGTTGAATAAAACTAGTAGCTGTGTTATCCTACTGCAAAATCCAGATACTCTATGGAGCTCCAGCAGCTGAATGTTGGAGTTGGTATCGGTTTAAACATAAAGCTGAGGAGAGATGAAACACAGACTATGGACATGCTCGTTTCAGGAGGGGTCGATGTGAGCGAGGCTGCGCTGGACAACAGTCCGGTTTAAAGGCTTGTTCATAATGGTCCTACAGCCAATTAGACGTCCCAGTAAGTCATTAAATGCAACTTGCTCTGCAGAATCAAAAGGGAAGAGGGTAAATCAGTCAAGACTCAACGCTGGTTTGGGGTACACACACACACACAGAGAGAGTCACATGGTCGCTGTCCACATCTGTGAGAACGTCACTACAGACCGTTCACCACATAATGGAGTCGAGGGCGGAGCTTGCCTTTCATGCATATGGGCGCTATAGCTGTGATCTCTGTCCAGCCAATCATGTTCTAGGTCCAAAAGGAAGAAATAATGACTTATTAGCATGCTGAAATTACACCTAAAATTCACAACTAAGATGCAGTGCTAATTCCCAGTAAGCTGTCAAAACAACAACATGAGCATTTAGCTGGAATTTTGTGTATTTATTTGCTGATTCACAATAAGTCATGTAAGTGCATCAATATCACAGCAACAACATCAATTTTTTTTTTTTTTTCAAAATCTGCCATATTGCACCCACCCCAGAAAAGCAAATTTGTCAATAACTGTGTTGAGGTAAAGGTTATAAGAATGAAAATAGTTGATAATTGTTCATAATATGCTTATTCAACTTGTGAGTCATTTTTGCCATTATTACTACAATCCAAGTGATTCTCTACATTATTGGCCATGGGTGGCAGGCACCCACAGCACCCATTTAAATCCCACTTATGAATGGAGTGCGATCAGTAGGATAAATCCATTATCCATACATTAACACATCAAGAGGCAGTTAAGATAACATCAACTGGCCTAAGCAGTTATGATGACTCGATGACTGCTTCATCAACACCGAAACTGCCGAATAAAAACACATGCTTCCAAATCATAGAGCATTCCCACACAAACACCTCATCAACATTTTCCTTCGAAGGACTGTTTCATTTATTTTTCAGCCATGCATATTGAGCATGTTGCTCCCACTTGGGGAAAACAGACCACTTCATGGAACTCATTCCAGGAATTCATCAGCACTCTGTCAGGGAAACATGGCAGCCAAATATTTCTATGTCAGAAATGCACTCATTCCAACATAGTACACTGGGGACTTAGACTGGGAAATAGTACACAGTGGGGATCCTTTAGGCTTGAGACATACAGTACAGGAGGATAAATCTTAGAGAAGAAAACAATCATATTATGCAATCATTCGAAATGTTGAAGAATTGTTAGAACACCGCTGATTCCAAATCCAAAAGTTACACATTTGTGAGAGAAATTCAGTGAAACAAATGAGCCTTAATCCCGTTACCACCACACACCGCATCTTCTTTTTTTTATGATCACTTCCTCTCCTCGCCTTGTCAAATCTCATCATATCTGTTCTCCTCTCTTCTGCTACTTGACAGCTAGATCTTAGAAGATAGAAGCGAGGAATATGAGATACATGAGAATATACTGCCGCTTCATTCGCTGCATTACGATACTCTGCTGCATAATAATAAAAACAAATCATCAAATCTCAATATCAAAAATCACCAGGATCCTAAGCAGAAACATAACAGCAACGCATTGACAAAGACATCACATTTGATGTATTGTTTTCTTTTTCAATATATTGTTCTCTAAACCTTGATCTTGAGTCACTATATTTGCGGCAACTACTAAACTTGAGAACAGAAGAGAGGCAACAAAACAATAACAAAAATAGGAATATTTGGTAGACTACCATGAAAGCCCTAGTTCAAAGGAATATGGACTTGCGGTGCATTGCATCATGTGAGGGCACACCACCGCCTCATCTGCCATGGAGCTCATTCCAGACAAACCTACAGCCGAGTGTGTGCAGCGAGACAAAAAGATTCATTGATCTTTTTCTCCCACTATCACCTCATTTAAACAAAAATCCCCCCCTTCATATTTATGGGAAATAAATAACAGGTTCACAAATCTCATTTATTTCAGGGTGAATTCCATCAGCATCCGGTGTCAGCGCAATCAATGGCATTGAAAACACTGTCTCCTTAAAATCAAAGGGGAAAGAAATATTAAAATAAAAACGAAATCTCCATGACTGCCATTGCAAGATTCAGAGGGCCTACGTGGCTGAATCATAAAGGTCTAATTTAGCCTCTTTTTCTAAGCGAGAGCTGCATGAGCACACCCACTGATTGCCACATGACCTCCGCAAAGAACTAAAACACAGGGTGTTTCCCCTCAGCACAGCCATAATGATACACTACTATTTATGCTCAGGCAGCTGGTGGGTGGCTGTGCTGAAAACTCACTCATTCTGCCTCCTTTATTTGCCCCCTGAATCTTGTAAGACATTGCAAGGTTCAGTTTTATATGAATGTCTCTGTTACTTAAGTTGTAAATTCCTTTTACAAGTTGAATGACGACTAAAACTTTCAAGGCTGTGAATGAAAAATCCTTTATGGTCTGAAGGACTCTTCCATAGACTGCTGTAGCAGTTTGTTCAGCAGAACTTCCTGCACCATATAATGCTTCTAATAGCAATATACTATGTGTTAAATGATCAATGCAGCCGAGGCCACACATGTAATAGCTCATCATTAGCTACTTAACTTTATGGGAAGGGCAGAGATTCTGAACTCAAGAAATATAAAACATTAAGGGCGAATAATACTCAAGTCAAATTTATGGCTCAGATCTACTATGAGAATCACACCTTCTCACCACTAGCTGAAAAACGTGTGCAAACTGACTCCAGTTCCATTTACTAACACCTGTTGTGCAAATAATCTCAGTGGCAAAACCCAAGGCAATATTTAGGCTTTCGATTGTGCCACATTTGTACTAAATGGAGGTGCATGATAATATCTGCAGGAAAATGAAATAGGACCTAGACTGCCTAATAGTATGCCTATAATAGGCCATTAGACTTAACACATGAAGAAAGAAAAGCCAGCACTCATAATGTCCTTTTGTCATATATTTGAAACGGACGCGTTTCAGCAATAAGCCATCATCAACACTGATGATGGCTTATTGCTGAAACGCGTCCGTCGTTTGTGCTATATAGCTGCCCATTCAAATATATGACAAAAGGACATTATGAGTGCTGGCTTTTCTTTCTTCATGTATTAATCTTTGGCCGTGCACCTAAGGAGGATTTTCTTGATCGAGTTGTGCTCGCATTTGGCGGAGTTTGGACATTAGACTTAACACGCCAACATTGATTGAAACAATATTTATTTGCATATTTTCATATCTTTTGGTCAAGTTTCATATTTTGTTTCTGTTACAAATTTCAATCGAATGTAAGTATTTTCTGAAAATTACTGGGCTATTGTATGACCTCCTGTAATGACAATTGGTAAAGTAATAAACAGTGATTCACTTCATTTGGCTGATGGTTTAAACATGTGCCTATTTAAAAAAAAAACAATAAGACCAAAAAGTCTCCTATAAGCTCGGTCTACAAAAACTGGGCAGTGTTTTCACAGGCTGTAGTAGGGCCTAGTTCTACAAGCCGCAGGCACGGCCACATGTGTATTTTGTGACTGAAACATCGACGTTGCCCCATTTTCACTGAACTAATTCGAGCTTTGGTTGTTTCTGCATTTGGAAGAGAAACATTTGCAAAGATTTTCTCTATTCTTTTCATTAAAGATCACTGTCAAAACAAAGCGGCCACGGGAATACGCTCTCAGTTACTCCACACCTTGAGAGCCTTCCACCCCGGCCTGGAAACATGATCCTCTTCATCCTCATCCTCCTCCTCGTTCCCTCGTCTGTTCTTTGCAACCGAAGGCATTGCACAGTGCAATACAATGTTGTGCAGCATGCAGCACACAACACCAGACAAACAAGACACATGATGAGAAGTTTGATATGCTTTCTTTAGGCATTAAATACCGCACGCAGTCGAAGGTGAAATTAGCACTTTCTGGTTTATTAAATCCAAGGGAGGGAGTCATTTAATTAATCTGCTCCTCCATTTTTGTGCCTTACCGCTGTCACACCTCAAACAACGTATTAATTAGGTTAAAAACGCCCCATTTTTATTTTCCATATTTGACACATGCAAAATGCTTGTGCTCTGGGTTAGTAAATCAGAATCATCATTTTATATATTTGCAACTGCTTCATAATAGATGTTTAGTAGATCCAGGTATCAAATTATTACTTGTAACCATGAACTCTCTCACAAGGCCAGAAGCCAGAAAACAAAGACTTGAATCAGTCATCAAGATGTAAAATGTGGAGCTGCTCCATAGATAATGAATTGTGAGCATGCAGGGATTTTCTGGGGTATATTTTTGGGTATATTTTCTAGTTCAGAACAACAACTATCACAGAATAAGGCTTGTATGGGAATAAAAACTCTTCTGTCAGTCCACAAAGTCAGTCTCCCATTCTTGTTCTACAGTGCAGCTCCAGATTTTTACATTTTGATGATATCACAGGTTCAAGTGCTCTGGTTTCTGACCTTAGAGGAAAATTGTGCATGTTCAAAATTATCTTAGGAGTAGCATATATGGATTCTTATATTTAAGGCAATTCCAAGGCACCATTTAAAAAAAAAAAAGCAGATGTGTAAATGCTAAAGGGACCTTGAGTTCATGGGGGAATCTTTCCCACAAAAACATTTAAGGTAATCTTGGATTCAAAAACTAAACTATTTTCCAATCTTTCCGTTCACCATTCACCATTCTGAATGGATTATAATGATTGTGATCTTGCAGTGAACTCTACCATTCACCTGTATGAACAAAATAATAGCTTGGTTGATAATATTTTTCTTTTACTTTTACTAATTGTACTGAAAGTTACAGGCAGCCTCTGTCCTACATTATCAAGGTAAGCTTGTATAAGTTCAATACTGATGTAAGGCTATTTGTCTTTTTAAAGTAGGCTATATGTAGGTCTATCTATGCATCTGAATACTGAGGAAGGATGCACTGTTCACTCCTTTTCCACTTGACAAGCCCAAGCCATTAGGGAAGACAAAAACAAAGCTTAGGCAGAGAGGAAGAAAAGGAAGAAAAGGAAGAAAAGTTTTTGACTTTTTTTCACCGGCAAAGTAGCCATTGACAAGATTCAAATGGGTAACCTTAATTAACTGTAGCTGCTGTGCTCCAAAGTCTGCACCACCTGGCTGTCAAATGGAGAACACAGCTGGCCATCGCTGTGTGGTCAGGAGGAGGGACCTCTCAGTGTGTGTGTGTGTGGTGTGTGTGTGTGTGTGTGCGAGCGTGGGCAGTTTATTTATTGAACTAAAAGTCTCTTATTATACTTTTTTATCATGTTGTTGAGCACGTCCAGATATGTGTGACCTATAGGCCTACTTGTTTGCCCTTCATTTGCTGCATGCATTTCAGTCAATTACATGGGAAAAGCAAAATAATAACAACTATTACTAAGAGTTTTTCAAAATAACCTTTTTGTTACGGAACATTACCAGTGATTACATTCATATTTTGCTTTCATTCATGTAATAATTCTATTCAGTTCCTGTTTTTGTTTTCAATCCTCAAACCATTTCCAAGCCTTGTCGTAACCCCAGTAAAATGGCCTAGTTATTAGCATATGGTGCCTTACAAAAAAATGAAGGAGGTCACGGTAATTTTACCTCCTCTCCCCCAAATGGTTTCATTACTGAATTCATCACATGCTGCAAGTGCGGCTTTAAGAACTGCTTAAAATGTTATTTAAGTTTTTAAAGGTCATATAGTTTGATCATTCACGCTGCATAACCTGGTGACAGATGTGATCAGGTCATATACTTTGTAGAGCTACATCTGACCCAGAAAATTGGACTGAGAATATTCATATCTCCGTCCTTGGAGAATTCCAGAGACTCTCTCTTTTATGACCGTCATATGACCCTTCCTGTAGCACACATGGGCAAACTGCCGCACCATACTGTAAAAATGCTACCAGATGGCTTCCATATCCTCTTGCTGGCTGACTCTGTGGTTAAGGGTTAAGTGGTTGACGCCCACTCCCTTTCCAAGCATTTTCACTATTATTGTAATTGGTGGTGTTTGGGGGCACACAAAACTGTACAGTAGCCTTCAGAATCCTGTCTCCCACAACATAATAATAAAAAAAGAAAATAGCCGAAGGGGGAAGAAAGATTTTCATTTGCTCTTCTGGGCTTTCTTCAGAAAATGCACACTGGCTATTCTACAAGTTAGCGCTCACTCGATTTAGTAGAACTAAATCAAGGTTCCTATCTTGTTCTACCTTGTCTGTTGCACAAAGAAATTAGCTTTTTGCCCTATACCTGCTCATCTGCTCAAATTCTGGTTGTTAAAGTCAAAATGAAACGGCATATTGAGAGCATCTTGCTTCTGTAATTTGATATATTTCCTGTTGAAACAGGATATTGGAGCAGGACATAACGGGGGGAGTGATCATTCAGAAGTGTAAACCAAGGGGATATCAGCTAGGAGGAGAGAGGCAGTTTATATTTGATGGGAGGGGCGGTGGAGGAGGATTGTTCAAAAATCTGTGATGGTATTATTGGTTGTATTTTTTTATGTACCCATGGTACAGCATGAGGTAACCATTAAAGATACATCGTGTTCCAGGAAATACAGAAATGGGATTTTGATATAAAAATACAAGAACATAAAAGAAAATGTTGTGTTGGGGGGATTTATTGTTAAACAGATGTAATTATGACACGGAAAACAAGGTGAAAAAGTCATTTTTCATTTCATTGTGACTAAGTTTGTTACAACCCTCAACACTTCCCATTGTATTCGAATAATCTCACCCTCCACATTTTCAACAACTGAATTAACACTGACTGGGATTTTTCAAACTGAAGTGAGGACGAACGTGAGAATAAACAAAATGAATCAGGCTTTAGTGTATCTATAATTAGGCACCTCCAAGACACAAGGATTTGTAACAATGAGGGAGGCGGGGGATGAAAGACAGAATCAAGTCAAGATCATTGAAAGGTGAGTAACAAAGGACTGGCAAGCTTTACTGTTGTGGAAAAAACTCCTCACCTCAAGGTTACAAGCAGCCAGGCTATGTGCTGCAAATGAAATACTCAAGGAAGACATAAGTCTCATTAAGGCCCATAAAGGACATCCCTAATAAAATCCTCAGCCTGACATGCAAGAGCTCTCCAGTGATGGCTGATTAATTGCTGGTGCAAATGAAAGCATGGGAGAGAGCCTGGGCTCTGTGGCTGTAATTTATCCTCTCCTGTCCTGTCTTGTCCTCACAGCCTGGGGAGATCGCCCAGGAAGACGGAGGCAGCAGAAGGAGGGTGGGTGGGAGACGGGGGTATCGTCTTCATATTAGGTGCAGGATAACATGTTTAGGTGGCTGGTGAGATCATTTGTTTAGATTGTTTTTGGTGATAACAAGCTGTATGTGTTGACATCTGGGTGTTTCAATGGGGAGAAAAATTCCCATAACAGGTCACAGACTGATAATGATGACTGCAACATGGTCTGTGAAGAAATATGGTGTTGGCAAAGATGACCCAAAATATATTCTAGGCAGTCATATATCAAGTAAAGAGTGTGCTATTTGGTGACAGCTTGCTCTATAATCCATCAATAATATAATCTCACTGATTCTCAGACAGGATATATATTTCATCATTTCATCTTCTCCTTTTGTCAGATCCCTGTTTATGATTAATAGAGAGGTTTCCAATGCCAGGAGGGTATACTTGTCAAACATATGGCTAATGAGTGAGTAATTGCATCTATAAAATGCTTTGATGCTTTGCCTTTGATCATTTCTGAATCAGGCTGAAGTGGATTAATCATTGGTAAGAAAAGCTTTAAGAATAACTGATGATATATGAGGCCAGGCCGGTGCTGCAACAGCTTGGGTATAAGACAGACATGGGGGTCCAAGGACAATCTGGGCCAGGATAATGCCCAGCTGAGGCCAGACACATACCTGCCCTCTAACAGTAATAAGAGGCCGCGTGGCACATAAAAAGCAGTGAACAGAAAAGAAAAGGAATGGGGTGAAGGAAGAGAGGAAAGGAAGAGAGAGAGGGGGGACGCCTCTGTGTGTCAACTCTCAGAAGGTTACAGTGGCTACGTTTATGCACGGTGAATTCGGCTCTCCCGAATAACTTGCACTCCGATTATGAGAAATACGGCTAAGACGCCTGGTTTACTCCTATATTAAACAGGTTATTGTGGCATGTATAGATCTTACGACTTTGACTTTGGGGTTTCACTGCAAACTCAGACTCACGCAGAGTTATGGGTACATTTTGTTGTCAACAAAAAACATGGCATGCAGCAAGCTGTACATACTATAGGGATAATAATTTATTTTCCCTGTATTAGAAGAAACCTCAGTCAAAAAGGGAGGCGGTAGCTGGCAGCCGCACCTTTTCATATTTTTTTTTTGCTGGCGGACGGTTCTATCTGTGGGCGGGACTCCTCAGGTAGACAGGAATATTCCGCTAATTGGTTTATTCATGGCAACAGGAATACCCAATCTCAAAGGGATATCAAAGGTGCATGTAAACAGCTTAACCCGCGTAAGACCTTAACCGGAGTATGACCAATAGCCGGGTTACTCCGTGCATGTAAATGCAGTCGGTGTCTTCGTCATCACTCCCACCCGTGTGACAGAGAGGAGCGCGGTGAATGACATGTGGAGGGCGAGCCGTCGAGAATCAGGAGCGCTATCACAGTCTACAGTCAAACAAGCTGCTCCACCACCGAAAGGCTGATTGAACCGTGCTACGAAAAAAAACCTGACTCAACCAGCCACATCACTGAAACACAGATTAGCGCAAATAAGGCTTAAGGAAACATCGCTAACAGCTAACTGGCAGCTTAAGTAACGCTTAACACAATAGCATCAAATAGATAGGTTAATAAGGAGAAACAGATGCATCAAAAAGGCTGTGGCTGCCGAAACTAGAGACAGCTTGCCAGGCTCATTGTCACTGTCTGTTGGTCTGTGGGTGCTGCCGCAGCTCTAACAGGTGATATATCATGTGAACTATCATACAGCTGGCTAGAGTGATGATGATTTAAAAGGCTTTGTGAGAGGAGACAGCTTGTCTGAAAGGCTTGTTTCACTGTGTCTGCAGTATGATGTGATGCATCCCAGAGTCACCTTCAAATAGGGCTCCTCTTGACTGAAGGCTTGATTGGTCCCATAAATACCAATTGTAATTATGATCCACCAAGAAACAAACCCCCCTCTTACAGGCCATTCTGACAATCTTAAGAGTAAACCAAGTAGGCCTCTGTGCCATTTTGCATATCTTGTCTGACTGATATGTCATTATGACGGTTTAATACTCCATAATTATGCCATTGTAAATGTCTGATGGCTGGGCCGGTCGGGGTTGGCAATACACCACAGTCGGCGGAAGACTGAGATGTTTTGCCGCAGATTGCGTTGGTGCTGATGACATGAGAAGTGATGAATATTCTGAGGTGACCTACTCCACACAAAGAGTGATGGCAGCAGACAAAAACAAACATGCATTTTGTCTGTGTCTGACATGCTTGTGAGTCTGGGGAATCATTAAACATAATTATGCATAATCACCGGACAAGGAATACCTTGCACCAAAAACATGCCATCCATCACACTAACAGTTTGTTTACTATGAGTGTATCATTTGAAACTTTACGCATTATATAAGCACAAGGTGACAGCATTTTCATAATAATGTCACTTACACTTACATTATATTTTGACAGGCAGGTGCCTCCCTGAGGGCCCGCCAGCTGTCATTCAACAGTTAGTCAGCCATGGGCTCAATGTGTCATTCAAGTAATCATGAAAGTTCCCACTGCTCTCGTTTCATCCAACCTGTGCTAATCAACAAGTTATCAAGTCAAAGAGACAAATAGCCCTTTATTGTATGGCAGCGGAATTTGCTGTATGTTTCTGCAAAAGCACTGAAATATAAACTGTGGCCAAATTAATCCATTCATATTTTTTGTCCCAATATCTCCCCGTGACACATTCTCCATCCCCGGCACCGAAGCACTCCACAAATCCTACCATCTCTAGTCTATACTCTGCAGAATTAGAGCATAATAGCTCTGGCTGCAGATGTTCAACCACAAAAGACTGGATGTGAAAGACTTAACTGAGGCAAATACACTGCCTACTTGATTAATTCCAAATGGGATTATGTTGAAGACGCTTACTGTACAATGCTTTATGTCAACTGATAATGAAAATACAAGGTGATTCTACAGTAAAAAGAAATCTGGTGACGGAGTGGTAGAAATTGATAATTGCTTCTGTGTCACAGCCAAAAACGTATCTAATCTAGAGAAATCACTTTGGCTCAATAAAACAATATAGCAGTGTGGCTGAGGTTAAGGCTACAGTTTAGACCTTCACTTAAGCACTGCAAACTGCTGCTTTGTTTTTTTGACACACGGGCCCCTCTCCGTGGATTCCAGCCTTGAGATTGTGCAGAGGGAAAACAGCTCCCCGCAGAAATGCACACATGGAGTGGAGATGTATGTAAATTAAGGCATATACCACAAAATGCAGTGAACTGAATTGCAACCTTGACTGAAGTCACTAAAAAGACGCTGCGACCCTGCAATATGTTGAGCAGAGCTACTGGAACACATCTTCTTCATTCTCTTCAATATTAGTCCTAAATCAGTCCTAATAAATAAGAATAGTTTGAAGAACAGCAGCGTTTTCTGTCCGATAAAATACTGTGTCTGTGCAAATAGGCATACTCATGGTGGCACACACAGGCAAGCCATAATATGGAAAAATTGGACAGGATTACGACTTTCGCACATGGATTCTCACTTTATGGTCCAAATGGGAGATTTAATATGCCTCTTAAATGGATGATTGATTGTACAACTTTGAATTTTTAACATAATAAATGAGACAAGTAATGCAGTTAATTTAAAAGACAAGAGCATATAAACATCTAAAAAAGGGAATTTGATAATCGGCTTTATATGTTTATGTCCAGTTAAACCTATTTTCAAATGTCTTTTAGCATCTCCACAGGAAAACAGATTAACCTCTCTGCATCTACTGCAGGCAGCCTAGCAGGTTATTTTGACCTTGGTTATATTTTGGACTGACAACAAAATAGTTTATAAACGGCAATATTTGAATTGATAGTTCTGGCGCTATCCCCTTTATTGCATGTAATCTACAGTAGGTGCACCAAAGTACCAGTTTAAGATGTACCGGGCAAAGAGGAATGGACTCAATGGAAAAAAATGAAAAATGCGATTGTTGTAAAGCTAGATTCAGTGAGGGCTGAATAAACCCTCCTGCAAGTAAAGGCAAAGTATGCACAGAGACATCAAGCCTTAATAGAAACAACTCAACATGCACATGTCAATCCATGAGCATTTAGAAAAATCATAATATTCTATATTAGATTAAAAACCAACACAGGTCTCAATCAAAAGTCATCTCCTCCTTGTAACAAACCATTTCTGCACTCTGCTTAAACTGCAAATATATTTAATTATCAGTGCGCGGATGATTATGTGTCTTAAAGCTTTTATTATCTGACAGAGCACATCGGTAGAGAGCTGAAACGCCTCTCTGATTTCTATCACAAAAAGTCACAATCAACATTACAGAAAAATAAATCCTTCAGTCCTCACAATAAACGTAACAATTATATTATGTTTTTTCTTTCCTTCTCTCTTTTTTAATGAATAAAACTGACAGAAAAAAAAAAACATAATTTCTTTTGGCTGAAGAGAGGGACTGTAGAATGGGAAAAAAGAAATAGAAGGTCAGTCTGCAACAAAAGATTTCCTCACTCGATTTAACTGCTAGGTGAAGTCCTATATATCTTTAGATTTTTTCGATTTTTGGTCCCCTAGTGAAAAACCTGAACGGCCTTTGCCCAAATTACTGAGAATCAGCAGCTGCAGCACAAGCAAGGCTTTTCTCTGATAATTCAAATAATTCCAACCCCTCTTTTCAAATGGAACATTTTGATGGATTATGCAGTGTCAACCTTCACTGCACTGAACACATTTGAATAAATGTAGATTTGAGATTTACTGAAAGATGAGGCCACCATGTCAAAATGATACACAACTACATGCAAATGTACAGTATTCTGCAACTTTCAGCAGTTCAAAAATGTAGCTTGGAATTTTACAAACTTCTACCCAAAATGTTTTCCATATGACTTCAGTTATTCTGGTTACTGTCACATGCACTGAACATGTCAAATCAGGCTGTAATGAAATTAACAGAGTGGTTTTCCTGTGCTCCTGGATCCATTTATATTAAATAAAAAACCTTTCTGCACCACTTGGGTTCATGCTGACTTATGCAAAGCTTTCATTTGTCATCATATCACCAAACATTTAATGAAAGCAATCTTAAATGTGAGGCGGTTCAGGTAAATTGGTCTGAACATACAATATAAACAGGTGCAGAGGAGGAAAAAATAGCAATTTGAGCACACAGTGAGAAACAATCAGCACAAGCCTTAGAAGATATGACATTTGGGGACAAGTTACAAAATGAAATCATGTACAACAATCTTATTACACATGTATCCCATTTGACAACCTTTAAGTCTAATGACATTTGAGCCAGAATAATCCACGTTCTTCAGTTCCAACCTATTTACTCATGCTTAGATAGCGATGCTCTCAGGCTTGGGAAATCAGCTTTTGCTTCAGCACTGCCTTTGTCACACAGATACTTCCCTGCCCTCACTAACTACACTATCTCCCTGCCTGTTCAAGCAAAACTTTATGCTAAGTAAATCATTTACATCTCCCACAGCAGCCTATCTACATTTTCCAATAAAACTCTAAATTGATGGATGTCATCTTAGTGCTCACAGGCAATAACTCCTGCTGCTTCGAAATAACAATATGTTTTGGTTTTATGAGGTCTAGACATGCTATTCTTTTTAATGACATCCCTAGGCCAGTGCTGTTTACATTTATTGATATCTGTTTTAGACTAGAGCAAGCCGGTCTTCCTCTGAGGCTTGCTGTATGGATCTAAGTTTGGGTTATGTGGCCAAAACAGCACTCTCTCATTTAGGAAGTTTAGACCACAGAGTGAAAATATTTCGGTCATATATTTCTCTGAGATTTATTTTGTTAAGATTAAATGCAACATTTGGACTATACTTGAAATTCATGAAACACAAACATAAACCTCTTGAGTTATATGCCTCATTGGAGGTGGCAACTAAGGTCCTCCTGTGCTCAGGTCTATTTAGGGGTCACTTTCATGTACCGACATCAGTTTTAGATGCCCTTTAAAACCTGCATTAACATGCATCTTGGGTGGACGGGTGTATTCGGCACAAGCTTAACTGCATAAAAATCTGGGAGTAAATGCACTCAAGCCAGACAAGCCACTCAGCCAAATCACATCTGAATCTGGTCAGAGGCGCATTGGGCCACATTAATACCAAAATGCAATTGCCAATTCCCATGGTGGCATTTCCATGACAAAACTCGCAAGCATTGAGTGAGAACTTGGGTACGAGCAAGAGGGCTGCCTGCACAAGGAAATGGCAGCATCGCCCGCACAGATACTTCCAGGGAGTGGAGTGACAGCTCTCCGAAGAGGGTGAACTTCGTCTTTGTGAGCAATATTGCAGCTTGCAATCAAAAATCCATATCTGAGCGCCCACACAACCTGAAGGAGCAAGCAAAGTTCATTCCCCACACTCAATAACTCCGAGCATTTTTCTGCACTCAAGTTTCATTTGGTTTTGACAGTCAGGGGCGGGCTCAGAACTGGGCCACTGTGTCCATAAATTTCATTGGTTACTCAGTTTGGTTACTGAGTTGTGATTGGCTTTATACCCTGTGCCCCAGAACATCAACACAGTTCAAAAAGAAGAACACGAAGAAGAGAGGGGTGGAAGTGCTCGAGGGGCGCTGCCATGTGTTCTGCTTCAGAGGGTAACAGACAGCCAATCACAACACAGATGTGCAGAGATTACATTTCCTTGCGTAGGCAGTCTCTCACTTATTCTTGCGTGTTTGTCATGGAAATGCCACTGTAGTTTCCAATCAACATACAACAACTATGCAAATGCACTACTACAACACGCACACAAAGGAAACAGGTGGAAGGTAACTTGGTAATTACTGCAACTTAAAACAAGCTAGAGTAAAGAAAATAGTGGCTGATCAGAAATACAGTCATAATACTCATAGGAAACACGTGAGACCAGGTGTTTGCTGTCAGTTTGTTTTGACAAAACAATTAATTGTAATGACAGCAGCTGTATAAAGTGTCTTCTCCTCAGCTATGGCCCTGGGGATACCAGTTGTCTAAGATAACTTCTCCCTCTGTTTTGAAAAGTTAAAAAGTGCAAATAACAATGTGATTCCCATGGCCATCTTTTTAAAGAGCAATCTGATTTCAATGTGGACATGCACTGGAGACATATTTTAATGCCAGGTGTAAATGTAATCTGGCTAAATCATGTTGAAACACAGTCTGGATACATGAACGTCAGGTGTAATTTTGTACAATATTATAACTAAGTTGTACATGACTTTTCACGGGAAAGTTACAAAGTGCTGCAAAATACAAGGACCAAAACAAAACAAAACAACATCAACTCACAATCAACTATAATAAAAGACTTGCACTGCTGACTCCATTAAAACTCATAGCTCATTAAGGGAGACTCCACAAAATTCAGTAACCATATTGGACTCCCAACAAACAAATTCATCGTACCACCCCAACATAATTAGAGCAAAAACAAGAAACTAAAAACAAGTTGTGTCTTACAGAGTTTGCTAATGGTATTTCCCCAGACAGCTTGTTTGAAAGTTTTTGGGCCCTGTATGCAAATGATTGATGACCTTGTTGTCTTTAATCTATACAAGTTTACTAGACAAGTTTAGATGAGATAGCAATTACTATTAGTAGTAATTAGTGTAATTAGACTCAAATGAAAGATAACATGATCATGAGATACAGAATCATGATTTTACATAAAGCCTGAGGCAATCCATGCTTTTATCACCTCCACCTACAAGAGTCCTGGCAAGTGTGATATGACGTGTAATGGTGATAGTGGTGTTTTTTTGTTTTTTTGGGGGGTGTTGGGGGGGGTGTCTTAGGCAGCCTTGCATCAGTTCATGTCGATGTGTTCAAAAAGAGTTACAGTAAATAAAAGTGTCCTTGTGTTAAATTCCAAAACACAGACACATCGCTACAGAAAAGAACGACATGCACCAAACTGAAACATGTTTCTTTCAGTGAAGCGACGATTGGATTTGTTTTTGAGATAGAGACGCTCGCAAGTTGGAAGCACGACACCTGGACCACAGGGCAGCTGATAGTTTGGCAGTGAGCTTACTTTCCTTGTTAAATACAGACAGACTGCTATTAGGGAGCCAATGGATCAAGCCCATATTTCCTTTCAAATACATTTACCTGTCATCTTAGATGTAAACAATGTGACTTTGAGTTTCCCACTTCCATTAGCTCTATTGCCTCCCATGTCTCTCCGCAGTGCAATGACTCAAGTATGAGAAGTAATCAATAGGCTTCTGGTTTGGGTGAATGAGTCTTAGTGCTTGGTTTGCACAGTCTTGATCAGACTGACAATGACAGATTATAGTGCTGTATCAGAGAGTAATTAAGATGGGTCTATCGTCAGGCTGATAACTCAAGAGCATGATGCCCCCGAGGCAGGCAGCACCACCCTGTCAGACAACAGCTCTTTTTCGTGTAAACAGGATCAAAATTTTCTTATGTGTCACCTTGAGAGGTGGAAAAAAGTTCTCCCTTGATTGTAAATTCTGCAGGGAATAATATATTTTCTGTTACTATGTCAGCCTCGCTTAAGACGACTATAGAAATTGTGGCAAATGTAAACCAGATAAAATCTGTAAAAGATGCACCAATGTATTCAAAAACCTGAATATGTACATAAATAAATTCATGCATTTTCCTGCCAAATTAACTCTCAAGCAGCCCACCTTAGTATATTCCTCACCACCTACAGTGAAGGAAAATGTAAAACATCCACATCTTGAAAACACACTGCAAAAACATTTAATGTCCTTTCTTTATATAAGGTTTCTTAGTTCCTTCCAGTCCAGGTGGCATGAGTGTACTTGCTCAAAAAAATTACAGAAACATTCGGGCGTCCTAGTGGCTCAGTTCGCTAAGGTGCATACCATGTACCTGCGACGTCCCGGGGTCACCTTTACCGCATGCCACCCCGCCCCCCCTCCACCCGCCTTCTTTCCTGACTGTCAAATAAAAAAATAAAAATAATCTTAAAAGAAACATAGAAATATTTAGTATACAGGTTTCTGGAGAATAACTTACTCTGATGGCAGGCACAGGATATCCTAATGTTGTCCACAAGTCTAGTGTTATCCTGCTGTGTGGAAGTGGATAACAAGCCTATATTTCAGTCAGTCTGCATAAATGCATCTGCAAACAGCAGTGCAACAAGGAAAGGAGTGACTGATTGCAGAGGGTGGTGCATCAAGCAGGTACCTGTCCTAACAGCTGACTATATGTCAGCGAGATGGCAATCTGGGACAGCGCGATTTTTGACATTTTTGAGCAGATCTAAGAATAAAGTACGGCATCTGCAGCACACAGCCTTTTCCACTAGCATCGGTACAGTTATTGATCAGTGGAAGCTCGTTAACTGAAATTATTGATTAGAGATTGGGTCTCTCTCTCTCAGAAAGGCAGTCCTTTGTCCTCCACATTGATCAACAGTTATTTAGTCTTAATGCTGTGGGTTCTGGGCCGAGTCGGAGCCGTTTTCAAGGTTCCCTATTGGTTGAACTTCCTATATGGAAGTGACTGATCTAACTACACAAACAAGTACAATTTCTTACCCGTACAATTCAAATATGTGAATGCTCCATATTATATTAAACAAAAAAATGTAAGGGTGGACAAGTTTTAGTGAAGCAGCAGTGGCTGAATACTGCACATACAGCGCAGCACATTTCAGTTCCATTTTTTATGTATCTTCAAGCTTTTATTTGCTGTTTCTGCTATTTCTGCACTATGGATACCCATTTGTTGAACTTTTGCTGTTTGAATTATTGTACGGTGCAGGTTATGGAGGAAATCTGTTGTAGTCCAGTGAAGTTGGCCAATGTCTTCATTTAGGAAGTGCTGTGCTGTGACTGCTCCACAGCCTTAATGGTGGCTTGTGATTGCTCCATCACCCATACTAATGTGCACTCTATGCCCCCTTCAAAACAAAAACATTGCAATTTCATTTTTTTCATTGTGGACTTGATTGTCACAGCCTAGGCAATGCAGCCAATAGAGTGAGGTCTCTCAGATCCAGGGAACAGAGAGAACAATGTCATATTCATATGCGGAGACATCAGCTCTCCTCCTCATTACCACAGCGCTGCCATGAATGGAAGCTTCTGTCCCTACAATCATGAAAGGGCCTGTCATCTGTCTGTTTCTCCTAATTGACTGTTTACTACATTTCAACACAGACACATTTTTGATTGTCCTCAGTTTGTCATTCAGTTTGACACTGCGGTACAAATTCCTTCCATAGCGATGTCCTGAGATTTTGTTTCATATTTGCTACGTGACTCAAAGTGATAGTATGTCAACAGCAGCGCTTCTCTGACCTTCACAAAACCGTGTATTTACTTGAAGGCCATTCTAAAAAAGTATGTGGGCAAAAACCCTTGTGCTGTGTGCCAAAGCTGAAGTTTTTAAGGAGAGATTGGAGTCTTTCAGAGACTGAAAAGAATACAAGGTCGGAGATAGAAAGAGATTTTCAGCGCCTCTTCCACATGGCCCTCAATAACCAACTTCTTACTCTGTCAACTGACTGACTTCCTACAACCTCTGGCTTGAAAGGACAAATACAAAAGTGAAATCTCCCTATTCACTTGGAGCTCTAACTGCACCGGCACAAGGTCCTCTTGTGCTCAGATCCATTTTATGAGCTATCTCCAAGAATAGAGGGGGTGTGAAGTTCGATTATGAACACATTCCCACATTCACACCACCATGTACAGACACAGTAGTGATGGTGTACATGCGTTTGCACAATTCACGCACATTCACACATACTGCATGCACACAAGCATACTAAAAACCTCAAGTGAAATTCACAGCAGATAGAACCGCACAGCCTGGGGGTGCGATGTCCTCAGTGAAATGATAACAGTAAATCCTACATAGCTTATTTTCTTACAAATGTTACCAGTGGCTTAATTCCATACATGCATTCCTGTGTTGAATAGAGCTGCCAATTCTCTGCCAGCCCCTCCCTTTAACAGTAAGATTAGCTGCCACCACATAAAGTAGTGCCATGCATTATCTAGCAATTAGGGAGAGGCTTATTAAGCAGAGTTTAATGTAAATTTAATGAGCAATAAATTCAATTTCTTTAAATAGAAGAGTATATTATTGTTACAAATGATGTACTGTGGCGATCTCAATGTACAGGCAATGAAATACTTCACAAGCGGGCACATATCAATGGGCCATTAAGTAGGGTATTAAATTTAACCTGAAACATGGTAAGTGCAATTCCATACAGATAGAGAAGACCAGTTCAGTTAGCACTACAGTGGCAGCACTGATGTACTGTGTGTGTGTGTGTGTGTGTGTGGTTTAATAACTTAATCTTTAGCATTCAAAACCAGCAGACAGATATGAATATACATACAATAACCCCCAGCATGCACCACAAACAAAGAGGACAAGTGGAAAACATAAGATGCAGATCAACCTTTATATGGCAACGGAGGAAATAAACAGCTACCATCCCCCAACACACACACACACACACACGCACACAAATCAGAGGCCGAGCTCCACCAAACCCCACCATAAGCAGCTAGACGGACATCTTCAATCACTCACCATGTCACGTGCCAACTGGCAACCATGAGCACGGTAACAACTGTGTTTCCTTTGTTTCTCTGAGATCCAGTCCTTCAGCAGTGCCTTGAGGCTTCATGACAGCTTGTATTGATCCACTTCGCCATCACTCAGTCCTGATGAATGAGTTTAAACTGACAATAAGTAGGATTATGCAACCTTCTGAAATACTACCATCAGATTGCAGCCGATATGCTACAGTAGGCCAAGCCCCGGGAGAGTCAGGGAGAGAAATACTGTTTTTAGCATTTAAACATATTTTGTTTTTTACATACAATGCCTTATAGCAGCCAGTCAGCCAACGCATCTCTCACCTTTAGCAATGCTTTCTGTAAGAAAAAAAACTTTCCCTTAACGTAATATCTTTTCTCCATGTCTGTGACTGCCTGTTTGTCTCTCCCTCTCTCGGTGATTAGCTCTCTTTCTTTGTCTCGTCTTGTTTTTATGATAAACCTGCCAGCACATGAACACCTACCACAAGAAACTAAGCAATGTCCATATACTGGGGTCGTTCTTCTTTCACCAGAACATAGAAACAAAGTTCAAATCCAGTGATGAACTGAATTGTTGATTATCAACAAACAATTGGGAGGCGTCAGTGAGTGGATTGTCAGCACTTTATAGAGCTAGAGATCGGGCCTCATCGCTCCCAGCGGCTGACGCAAAGAGAATCAAACAAATGAAAAACCTGCAGTCAGATCATGCCATTTTTGACCAAAACACTGCATCAATTCCAACTGCTGCAATCCTCAGTGTATTGTACTTGAGGTTATTGTGCATTCCTGGTGCATTATTTTATTTGACTGAGAGGTTAATTAAATTAATGTGACAAGAAGACGCTAGACAATGCTGTAAATGTCATTCAACTGCTATTCAACACAGACCATAATAAATTCAACAACTGTGAAATGAAAGCCTTGTATGCAGTGAGCTGTAAAAAAACAACCCCACTGTCTAAAAAATCGGTTTAACCAGTAACCTCAATTAGAGAGCACAGGTCCTCAATCTCACCACACACACACACTTTGATGAGTTTATGCAGACCTGTTGATGGGTGATGCAGATACCACTACTAATGGCCAAATGTAAAAACAGAAATTAAATCACTTCGAATTCGCTCAAATAGTCTTCAAGTATAAACCTGTCAACACAACTGTTGCTTGCCATTTTAACAACCCGGGGATTGACAACGGAACATGTCCATCCTACTGCTGGGAGGGATTTAAAGCGGCTGCAATCTGACATTTTAACAGCTTCAGATGCGTCAGTATTGTCAGCGGAAAGACATTTTCCAGGAAAAACATTGACGCATGCAACTCTGACCGCGGTGGCACAACGGGGAAATAATCGGACCGGGGGCTGCATTGGTCGGTCACATTTGGCGCCCCCGGTTCATGCGGTTGCAGGCTATAGCCCTCAGTCCGAATAGCGACAAGGCAAATTTCCATCTTCAACCTTACTGACAAGAGGAGAAGTGAAGACTGCGGACTGGAACATACACTGGCATTAGAGGCTGCAGTTGTGCGGCCAGAGGACACTGTGTGAGACTAGAGCTGCATTGCGTGTTTTTTCCAAACGCGCACCTGAAGCCCAGACTTGAGAGATTTGTAGACAGCCAAATGAGTTGGGACTGTAAAGGTTTATGCGGTATGACAGAAGATACAAGAGCCTTTGAGCCAAATTCGTTCACGAGCCGATTATCGCTCTCATTTCATAATAAAGAGCCACGTTTTAGTGTTTTTGAGGTTGAGCCTTGCCATCAAACTTAGCCCAAGGTCTATACACCCTCATTTTACTCGATTATTATTGGCGATACTTTATTGCCACTTATGCAATTGTGCAGCACTCACATTACTTTTTATAGCAGTTCTGTGTAGCCCATTGCAGTAAAACCCAGGATGACACCCGCCACTGATGCCACAATTGTTGTAAGCTAAGTAGCCTAACAATCCCAATCAATGGTGAGGAGTAACACTGATATTTTGAAATCGACAAACAGAGACAACAGTATGAGAGCAATGGAAAGTGATGCTGAGATTTGAGGGAAGCTTGTGCGCATCTAGCGCGCAAACGCACCACAACTTCTCCCTGGTACTCTGTGGGCTTTTGCTGTTGATGGAGTAATTCTGCATCACACACACACGCGGACTCTCACACACACACACACAAAAAACTTACCTTTCAGAAGAAACGCCGTTGAAATCACGAAAACAGAGAGAGAAATAGCGAGAGATCCGCTCCCCGTGATCGCCATGTTGGACACCTGCTTGAGACTGGCGGCGCTAAATCACCTAGAGACGGCCATGGGATGAAAATGTAGACTCATGAGAGGCGGAGGGAGGGCTCAAGTAGGGTGCCTTCTATCATATTGGGCTGCGTTATGTTGCAATGACATCTAGGCCCATATAATATTACAGGAAAATTACAGTGATACCCATAGGAGATCAAAAAAATACCACAAAGTACGATAATGTCACTATAAACTCGCTATTGAGCACCAAAGACTGTAAGTCCCTATAGGAATATTATAGGAATATTTCAGTGATACATGGGAGGCGGAACACACCATAAAGTGCAATGAGGTCACCATAAACCCACCGCTGAATACCACAGACACTTTATAGGAATATTATAGTAATTTTCTTTTAGGGGTATAGTCTATAGGTTAGCTCACGTGGGGGGAGACCGCAGCCTATAAACTGTTCCCAATTGCTTGCAGATTCATTTTATAGCCGAAGCACAAATAGAGATTATAATAGAGCTAAAGTAGCATATAGTTTATGTTTATTATATAATTGGTATGCCTGTGTGTTGTAATGTGTTTTAGGATAAAGGCTACAGATTTGATATAGGAGGTCAACCATTTTGATACATTTATCCGTAATAAATGTCCCTGTTTTAGTTACCAAAGGAACAATCAACAGAGTTTGTGGGAACTCATAATGGTGAGCCATTGTCTTCATTGGCTACTCAAAGAGCGCCCCCTGTTCCTTGAACGGAGTATTACGTTTTCTAATAGCATGTTATTCAGTTATTATTGAAAAGATGGCCTACTCCTCTAAAACAGGAAAAACCAAATTAAACCAGAATTTCAGATAACCTTCCCCTTGTCCTAATACTTAAAAATCACAATCGCTGTCAAAGTGATGAAATGTGTGAGGAATAAGTCTGATATCTCTTCTCCTCACTATGTGTTTTGGTGCATCTTATAGGTCAGCTCTCCAACTCATTTTCACCTGAAACACGGTATACTTGGGATCCCTCAGGAGTAACAGTGCCACAGAGAAGCGTGCATGACAATGTTGAATCTCATTTCCCTTTTTCATTGTGTCAAAACAGCACAAAGGCTGCTAATTGCACAATCTATTCTCTGAGACTGTGTGTCAGTCCTCATTCCATGGATGAGTAGATAGCATTTAGAACTTCACTCTAATGCTGGGGCCGTTCCTATCACTACAGATTGAATTCCACACATCAAATTTATTTCAGATGTTATTATCTGTGGCAGCTCGCCAGTTCTGCCTGCCACTCACACAATGTCTCCACAAGGTGTTTTCTCCTCACTGCCAGCCGGGCTACTTTATTTTCCTGCAGCATAGAATTGGTGGGCATCAGGAGACAAACTGGATCCAGTGGTGATATTCCCCCTGTCATATTTTCACATTTTGTACTGGATTCTGGGCATTTGTAACTATTTGGGTTTCTAATAATTTGAGTTACAAGTTACAGAACTCCCTCGCAGACTATTTCAGTTCTTGTGCACTCATGATACCCAACACACCCAACTTTTGTTTTCACTCTCTCTCTCTCTCTCTCTCTCTCTCTCTCTCTCTCTCTCGCACTTTTGCTGTGTCGGTGATTCACTCCACTACTGCATGGCATTTCCTTTGCTCATGAGAATAGATGGGGTTCCTGGGTCTCTCTGAGAAAAGGAGCCCAGCGTCTCTGTCTCCCCGAGCAGGATGAATAATGGATGGGAATAGATCAGATGACTGAACTGCTTCATCTGGATCCTCTGTAGTAATGGCCAGCCATAGACTGTGTGTGTATGTTGTGGGTGTGTGTACTGTATGTGCGTGTGTGTGTGTGTGTGTGTGTGTGTGTGTGTGTTGTATATCTGTGTATTTTCTTGTGAGAAAAATGGTCCTGCAGCTTACAAACAGTTAAGCAGTTTATTTTGGAATCAGATATCAGTTTGTCGCACACTGTATTTCGGCGATGCCCATTAATAGGGCAGTCGTCAGCTTTTTCTATTTAAATTAGTGAAAACTGGTAATAAAAGATTTTTTGCCCCGGCCTCTTTCCCAGTTAATGTTTGATTAGAAATGCAATGGTTTTAAATTAAGATTTCTTTCCCCCTTGGTATGAAATCAATCAAATTAACGGAAATTGAATTATTTGAGATGGTAATCTATTTAGGCAAACCATTCACCATGAAAATGTTTTCCTCCTGTTGTGAAAGGAAGAATAATTGAATCAGACCCTTGTAAGTGACCCCAAATGGTTGAGCAAGAACAAAGCTTATTGAAATGAAATGAAACCACATAAGTGAACAGGCAGAGGTATGTAAAATTCAATTTGCTTCGCATAATATGTGTACATAGATTCAGAAGTGTATAATATATAATAGAACTGAGGGCATGTGAGGGGTTTGTGGAAGTGTCTGTGCAAGCCTCTGCAGTATCTCTATTCCTCCCCTAAGACAGTTTCCCCACATTTTTTGCCTATTTTAGCACAACAGCATTTAGCAACTATAGTAGTATAGTATTATCCCAAATTCCCTCTCTTTTCCCCTGTAGCAAATTATTACAGAATCACCACAGGTCATCAATTCTTTATGGCGTAGAGCAATGAAATATAGGCACTCAATTGGTTTCTCATATTTTTTATCATACTTACATATAGAGCCAACCTGTAAATCACAGTTGTCCTTTTTGACATTTTTGAGACAAGAAATCCTATAAGTGATTCATTCATCCAGCTAACAGTCACAGATAAGTCAAAGTAAAACACATATTATACTGTGTGTTATACTATGTATTATCACAGTGCAAGCCCAGCCACACCAACTGTATGATTGCACCCTGTAGTTTCCAAATGTTTTCTCATCATATTATCTTTAGTAGTGTAATACTTTATTTAGTTACATGGGGTTACTGATTGGCCTTTTTTTAAATAATCAGGCTAAGAAACTCCTATTCAAATGGTGATTTATGAAACTTGTTTTGTGGTACAGTTTGGATGGACTGTTTGCTAAAGAAAACAGCCAACAAACACACCTGTACACACAGGCTGTGTATCTGGTCAGTTCAAGCAAAAGGACTCAACACACGTAAGTCTACGGCATATAATAATCATCTCCATCATACTGTGTCT
Source organism: Centroberyx gerrardi (assembly GCF_048128805.1). NCBI lineage: Eukaryota > Metazoa > Chordata > Actinopteri > Beryciformes > Berycidae > Centroberyx > Centroberyx gerrardi. The sequence goes on from NC_136002.1 coordinate 22,570,713, forward strand.
TTTTCACAAGGGACGACACATAAATACTTGCCTTTTAGATACATGCGATACATTTTATCAGCACATGCACACACAGGCAAATTTAGCATCCACACCAAACACACAGACATGCAGCAGGTGACTGTAATAAATCAGGAGTCACACACTACCTTACAGAGGCTTGATGATAATGTATTTGTTGGGTATACTATGTGTCAAGTTAGCTTGAGGATGGCCTGAGTGTGCCTTTCTTGTCTCTCTATGTGCGGAGGAGAAATATTGTTCCTCCTCCTCATCTATATTAGTCTTTGCTGTGAAAGACTCAGGGACTTGCACTCTGCAGTTTTTTTTGGCCACTTCGACCCTTTTGGAGCTTGAAAGAATGGTACTGACCCACTTCCACTTTTTTATCTGCTTCAAGCGCTCCATGTAATCCAACGTACCTTCGGGACATCGAAAAGGCAGTTTATATATATATTTTATTTTTCTGATGTAGGCATTCCATTATAGCGTGGATTACAGACCTTTCAATGGATTATTTTCCCAGGGGATAATATAGCAATAACACACAAGAGGGTGTTCTTTCCTGTGATTATGGGTATGACAGTGATGCAATATATCCCAGCTGTAGCAGAGATATACCCATAATCACGGTACAGAACATCCTCAAGGGGATTGTGGCTTTTAGACAACAATTACCAACACAGGTGCACTGCCTGAAAAGTTTTCTTCAAACTGGTACAAATACATATGAATGAAAAACAGGAGCAAGCTCCCTGGTCCCTGATGTGTTGGCATAGCAACCAATAATGTACGGCTAGTCATGCTTTGCTGGAACTATTAGCACAGCTGGAACCCTTGGCTGAAAATACCTATTGTACAGTATAATGTAGTGCAAACATCATTAGCATCAAACTGTCCATAACTATTACTGCTGGGAACAGGCTGGCTGGTAGACGCATGCTGTTAAAAGACATTCACCATGCCCATAATTTTCCACTTTAAAGTCAGACTGAAATCAAAGATGAAATATGAATAATAATGTTATTATTCAGAAGTCAATCAACAATGATGATATAATTGATGATAGCAGAATTTAAAGTTTCAAACTTTGGTTATCCATGAAATACTGCTGCTGAAATATTGCTTCTAATGCTGCATAGACTTCAAGTCCATTTCATGCTAAATGTTTACAAATATTACAAACATAAATTACCATTTTCCAGCCTCAAAATCCACGTACTCTGTGGAAGTATCCTCATGCTCACCCATGCTAAACAGTGCCCAGGGTTAAATCACATGTGGGTTAAGGCACATTTGCATTCTAATTAGTGACAAAAATCCCTTAAAATAAATAAGCCAGTGTAACTATGGATATCCCAAAGCCCCCTATGAACAACTTGATACATTAATTACTGAGTCTTAATTTCTTTTAGGTGGCAAGGTGGCCGGGGTTACAGAGGCCATCCTTCATCCAGAGGGCCAGCATCCACCCTGCCGAAGTCTCCTTGAACAAGACATTGAACTCTGAATCCCCTAGCAGCTCCAGGGCTGCTGTTCTGTAGCTGAACCTGACCTCTGACCTCTCTGTGGAGGGGGACAACTGCTACAAGAATTTCCCTACAGGGATCAATGAAGTATCACATTATTATTAGTAGTAGCAGTACTACTAGTAGTAGTGGTTGTTGTTGTAGTTATAGTTGTAGTAGTAGATCTCCATCAAAGTCGTGGTAACTAATACAGTTACCACTATTTGATGGAGCCTTTGTAGTGAATAAAATTTTAATTTAGACAGCAGTGACTCAGATCTGGTCAAAATACATTTGAATTTGGATTCAAGCTCTTCATCTACTTCATCTAAGTGCATCTTGTGCTTTTTTACTATTAAAAATGTACTCAGCCAATATTTTCCCCAGGTTTCTTGTTAGTGTATCCATGATAACGATGCTGTTCAGTTCCCATGATTACACTGCAAAATGCACACTGAGGGACCAACCAAGCAAGAATCAAACCTCACAGGAAATATCCAATAAAATCCTCTAACCTTGACAGAGCATGTGGCAACCATCTGTAATCCTATTTGATACACAAATTGTTAGTCTCTGAGATTATGTTTTCACACATCAAAATAATTTCAATTTTCAATTACTGAAATCAAAGACACGATAAATGTAGCATAGAGGAAAATCTTATCACCTTTTTATCAGTCTTTCTTACTGCAAATGTTAAGAATAGTGGGCAAGTGCTAAGATCTTTTAAACTCTCTTTTACACAAAAGGATTCTCTAGGCAACAAAATGTTCTGCAGAGCAAAACCAGTGTAAAAAAATAAAAAATAAAAATCACATTCTGTGGGTCACCTGTCAAAAATATGCGGTTAGGTTTTCTGCAATATTCCACAACTTTAAAAAGAACATTTTCAGCCATCCTTTTACATTATGTATTTCTTTTTATGGATCAATAACAGAAACATCAACAGAAATAAACAATCTTTACATATAACTAACTTGTTGCCTCCTACTACTACTACTAATACCATAGGAAAAATAGAATAGCTTATAAACTGCCATAAAAGTGTAATCAATCAACAAATCAATTGCCTTTGAGTAAATCAAAAGTGCAAAAACTAACTGCAATGCAAACAAAGTGCATAGGATTCAGTCACATATATGGAAATGTATTTCTTTAACCCTTATATTATGGTTAAAATTGCTAAAGCCATGTCCTATATAACCTATTAATCAAATGGTAATATTTTAACCAATCAGAACTATTGTTATATTTATCATGGATCAAGAGGAAGTATGAAAAATTTGCCTATATCATATCCTAACTGTTTCACCCTCAGTCAAATGTGTTTTTATGCAACTCCAGAAAGATCACTTTTAAACTGTACACACCAAGGGTACTTTAGCCAAAAAAGCTGGAAAACTGGACATAAAACACTAAAATAACCTTTAAATCCGCTGTGAATCCACATGCTATGATGTATAAATTTCCCCAGTTTTGACTTATATGGGTGCTGAGCCTTTCCTGACAGCAGGCTCAGTCGTCCTTCAGTGACATCTAGAGGTGGCAATAGGCAATTGCAGAATATTTGTCATTACTTTTGGCAAAATTTCACAACTTCACAATTTTTCTGCAGCACAACCATGTTTAGTAGACCCATTTTTGTCAAAAAATGCGCAATCGTGGAATCTTGGAAAACGTGCACTTTTTTATGCTTCCACTTGCCCTCCACTATGCCATCTTTTCACTGCTATGCTGATGATACACAGCTGTATTTGCTTGTAAAACCCAGTGATACAAGTAGCAAACACAAAATGTGTGATACCTTTTCTTCAATTTATTAAATGTGACAGCTTGGCAACTAATATCAAACCAGCTGCCATAAATTTGGAAGTAATTTCTGATTCTAGTCTGAATCATGAAAATCAAGTCAAACAGTTGTTCAGTCTCATTTCTACCAGTTACCAAATATCTCAAACAATTAGGCAATTTCTATCCTTTTCGGGCTCAGAGAAAGTTATTGAAGCCCTCATTTCATACAATAACTAAGTTTTGTTTTCTTGTAAGAAAGGTTTGTCTTGTCTGCAGGTAGTTCAAAATGCACCAACTAGGCTTTCAACTGGAATTAAGAGGAGAGATCCTATCTTCCATTTTGGCTACCTTACACTGGCTTGCAGTTTATTTTTTATAATAGATTTTAAGATTTCATTGATTGCTATTAAAGCAATAAATGTTTGACCCCAGATTATATTACAGAGCTTTTAAGTCATAGATCCACAGATAGCACTTTGGAAGATTTCATTGCCTAGATTAAAGACAAAAGGTGATTGAACATTTGCATTCAGATTGAGCTTTTGCATTTATGGCCTGAGGAGATATGATTAGCAAATTCTGTATTGTCTTATAAGACACCAGTGAAAACTTCCAAAGTCCAATTTCACTGAAATCTTGTTGCTTCATGCTATAGCGGTATTGTGTTGATGGACTCCAATATGTTTTCTGAATTTTGCTGAGCATGCCTTAAGGAACCATTGTCTTTTTTGCTTTAATTTGATGGTTTAATTAGGCCAGATAGTGGTCGATAAACTGTTGAGTGGACTTTAAAGCCTACAGTGTCTTAATTTGTATGTAAATTTACATCGTTATGATAATATTGCTGTTACATTGTCTTGCACAATTTCTATTCTGCTGAGCGGGCCTTAATGGAGCCAGAAATAAAGGTGTACCCTTTATTGTAGTTAATGTTACGCTAAAAGGATTGTTATGCTTCTTTTATTTTACAGCACTTTGAAACTTTGTTAAGAATGCTACTATTTCTTAGATGGAGTGTTCTTCTAAAGGAACAACATGGTGCTAGATTTATTATAATGTAGCCATGCACACTCAGCATTTAAGAATTCATCCTGCTCTAACGCTATTGCTATTCACTTTCTAAATCATAATGCCATTCATGCAAGCCACAGCCCATCGAGCAACAATCTTAGCACTGACGATTACTTATTTTTATTTTTATATGTGTTTTAAAAGTTCACTTATTTAACTAATGAATGGGAACTATGAGAATCTTTATGAAAACAGACAGGATTTCATCAGGTGTGAAAAGCAGTGTGGTTTTAGTCAGACTTAATTGGGTCTTGTGTGTATTTTTTATTCATTTCTCTCCCCCTGTCTCTCTCTCTCTCTCTCTCTCTCTCCCCCTGTCTCGCTCTCTTTCTTTCTCTCTCTCTCTCTCTCTCTTTCTCTCTGTAAAAGGGACGCAAAGCAAGTTTCGCTGAGGTGAGTTAAATTCAAAGTGTTTCAAACTCTTGACAAATTTGCCACAGCTAATGTCAAAAATGTTTTGTTTTTTTTACTTCTCTAGAGTGGCTCTACTTTATTTTACCAATTAATGTGGAGCATCAGAATAGCACGGAGAAAAGTGTGGTAACAATATTAATATTAGAATGACATTCCTAATTAATTATAGTGCAATATGTGTGGTTATCAATGCTTTTATGTCTGTAGAGCAGGTGCCTGATGCATACCTGATGTGCTGGAAGCAGTAGCCTCTAAATGGTTTCTATTCCCATGCTAAGACATGAACTCTGCATTAATGAGCATTCTCTATCTGTATCTCCCACGACCAGAGTGAACCAACATTATAGTGCGCCCCCACACACACACACCACACACACACACACACACACACACACACACACACACACACACAACTCCGTCCCCCTACAAGGCAATATCATATAATAATCAAATTATATGATAATATAAAGTACCAAAATCACATAATTGGTATAGCCTATAGCTAACAAACAGCCAATTTCGAATCAAACAGACAATTTAAAATATTAATTAAGACTAATAAAATATTATTTTTAATGGTTGGTTGTTGCCATTTTTAGATTGAGCTACTCATACTTTTTTCTCAGCCTTGGTTTTGACCATGTCTGTCCTCCAGTGTTAAGTGCCTTTAAAGCCCTGCTCTGAGATCTTTTTTTTTTTGACTACATCAATTATTAACATATTTACTTAGATCCTTGAAGTATATGACTTCATCAGGCAAAATAACCTCTTCACAGCTTTTAGATCCCTCTATAACTCAAACTACAGGTCAATTTCACACTCATGTTTACAAAAAACTGTGAATTTATACACATTACTTACAGCATCAGAATGCTTTTAAAACTCATGTTTAGCTGTAACATCAGTACTTGCTCCAAGACCTCGATAAATGTCAATAAATTAGTGAATAAATGCCAATAAAACCAGTAGTGATAAACACCATACAGAAGCCTTCAATCGTGTCATACAATATTTTTGTGATTCCTTAGTCATTGTTTAATAGTTTAAAAAGTAAGTAGAGTAAGTGACTCAAACATAAGCAGGTTGGGGGAAGGATAATTCTGGTATAGAGAGCTGTGAAAATGTTTTCACCCTCTGTTGGATTTTCTGCATTTTTGCACCCTTTTCACATTGAATTTGTCAGATCTTTATGTGGGTAATAGTAGTTTATAGAGGCTTTGCAGGCAACCTTTTGCAGAAGTGGAGCCATACATGCCGCATGTGCTCTGATTGTTTATAGTTAGGGGTGACCCTCAGCAACATAAAATAGCTACTTAGGATACATATTGCTTGGGCCTGATCTTCAAAACACTATAATCTACCCTGAATAAAGACTGAATTAAGTGAGACTGACACTGAATACAGACATTTTTCTTTGAAACTGATACTAAACTGACACCAAACTTAAGTTAAATCAGTAAATACAAATCACAACTCATTACTCTGAAATATGTCTTTCAGTCTTGTGACATATATAATTCATGAAAAAGACAGATTTGAATGAAAGAAATGTACAGATGCAAAAATGTGGATGAGACACTTGGCTCTTGAACTTTTTACACCTTGGGCCTTGGGGTTACTATTATGTGCCAAAATGTCCACTTTTGGAGCTGCCCAAAACACAGCCTGTCTGCCCCACCAATCAATCCATGTCACAATTTAGGACCTGGCTCATGGCAACCCACAATCATTTACAATAACATCAAAACTACAGTGCCATTTTCTCATAATCACTCAGTGGTGCAATGAACCGGACAGCAAATCAATGTACATGAAAAAAAGGCCACACTGGAATGAGAGATATGACGAGGCTTTGCAATTGGTCTCATTGTAATAACTAATCTGCACATTGAATTATTCAGCTCACAAGCAGGAGAGAATGATGGCTTGTGTTTACAGAGTGACCCTAATTATCACAACCCTCTATTAGCAATGTGCACTGTCCTGGTATGGTGGCCTAGTAATGTTAATGTGGGCAAAATACTTGTGAGCTAGGCCTATATCAGAATAACATTATGTACAATGCTGCACTGTGTGACTGAGCAAAGACCCATTCAGGATTTTAAAGTTTTCGTCACATATTTAACTCCTCAATAGTTTGGTCATAATCCCCTGATATCTAGACATCATTGTCCTATGAAAGACATGAATAATAAAATATTTTGAACCTCTGAAGGATCTCTTTCTCCCTCTCGTGAGTCGTGTGTGTGTGTGTTTGTGTGTGTGTCTGTGTGTCTGTGCAGACTGCTCTGAAACACACTTATGAAGTTAACTCATCTATAAAGCAATGATGTAATATATCTGTAATAGGCAGAATGAGCTACCTACACTGGGACAATGTTAATGAATTTGGTACCAAAAGATTATGTTAAAGTGTATCTGCCTCAAGGACTGCTATACATGAGAGAGAAGAGTAGATATTTATTTATTTAGGAAAATGAATGTTCAGATTCTTCCACAGACAACAAAACTATCCTATTTGATTTAAAATTAATTTATCTACCTGAACATGAAGATGTTAGCTAAAACTACACAAAAGTTTAAAGGTTTAATATGTTTTCATATAATTTTAATGGAAAAAATAATCATCACAACACAATTTAACATTTATCACCACAGTACAAAATAAGGGTTCAAAAACGGTTATTATTCACATGGTGCTCTGCTATAAAAACAAAGGCTCTGAGAGGATTTGTGTGTACAAAACCTTCTAAAAGGAACCGGTCCTTTTATTTGCTGAAACATTCACAGTCCAATAGATTGAGGTGGTAACCTGTTCATTTGACAACTTCAAATTTATTCTGATGTGTGTAGGTGTGTAGTGTCAAAGACATTCATCATCTAAAAACGTTGTGGTTAATTGTGCTGTTTTTTTTCTGTTCACGGGGAACATTTTAATTTACAAAACATTTCCTTGAAGAAAACAAAAATCTCTCACAAACATGGAGGGACATCACTAACATCTGCATTGCCATGGTGATCATGTCCTTTCCCCCTGCTTCAGGTGGGTGTTCATGCTCTCATCCCCACCTGTGATGGTGTGAAGGACCAGTGTGCTATTCTTCAGTTCAGCTGTACCTGTGAGTCTGTGACATGGCCGGGCTTCATCAAAAACTAGATTCATGATGGTGATGGACTGCAGACATAAGTCCTCCAACATGTGCTATTTTGGCAGTTCATGGTAAACCATCATGATACTAAGTCCACCACCAGTCGTGCTCCAACATGCGTAAGAAAATCTGCTGCTGCTACTACTCTCCCAGGAATTTGTTTTGTTGCCCTCTGGGAGGCGCTATAGAGTTGGAGGAGCATCCAAGAATGTGTACAAAAGGTCCTTCATCCCAAATGCAATCACCTTTCCCCTAACTCAAGCAACCTGTGAAGCCACAGACAAATTTCCACTGCAGTGGAAAATAAAGCTCTATTTTACTCTATTCTACTCACCTTCTGTATATCAGGATCAGGTTAAACAACAAACAACTGGGATTGTACATTGCATCAAGGGTCAACATTCACCTGTAATTCTACATTGAAACTACTTTGGCTTCTAAATTTAAAAATGTTCTATGCTGTACATTCAAAGATAAAGGCCAAATAATCTTAAAGGCTCTAAGTTGCACGTATTTTTAATTATTCAAATTAGTCCCAACTTCTAAGCTTGTCTCTTGTGCTGTGATTGAAAACATAACAGAAAGTCGGTTAACTTTTTATGTTATGCTTTATTTCTGATCTTATTTATACAACTAACTAGCGTACTGGCCTCGGGCTTATGCCTCTGCCTCTATATCTGACAATGAGAAAATGAGCTAACCTATTCTAATCTACACTAAGTGAGAAAATGGAATTGAATTAAACATGCTCTTCCCTCTTCGGTGAACCTTAATAAAAATCCATCGCTGGCGCATGCACTATCAATGAATGCTGAGCTGAGGATGCATTCTGCTTTATATTTCCTCTGTGTGAGATAACAGGCCACTGTGGGAAATATTGATGAAGCCCACATACACATTTTATTCTCTATTGAATAGTCTTTCATCTGTGATGGTTCATGGATGATTGATATACCAATTATTTAAATATCTGCCTTATAGCTTGCCTTTAAATTCTGCAATGTATAAGTCACAAAAAGTAACTGCCCCATGAGCTCTACAGCAAGTGAGAGATTCAGGCCAAAGTGGGTTGACGTTACAGTCAGCTTCACAGGCCTTTACACAGAATATCCTACATGTTAGGCAACGCTGTGCAGAACACTGTCAGTCACAAATCCTACATTATGATTCTGAAGTGGTTTATATTCCTCCCCAGATACACTACAAAAGCTCAAAAGTTCTCCAAAGTATCTTTCATTCTCAAAACAGTACTCAAACGTACTGCAAATTAGTTTACAACTCCGGCGCTGCTGGCTTGGCTCAGTTACATTTTCCGGTAAGGTTCATTGCTTCATTACACAGCGTTACCAGACAGGGGAAAGTCATGGTGTCCTTTAGATTAATTAAGCTGAACCCCAATTCAAAAAGATTCAGTATGCTATGTGATATGGCTCAGTCTCTGCTGCTATCATATATCATATCATATCAATTGATTTGGCTCCAAGCAGCTCTGTGTACTGTAGGGCTGATGCTGCAATGAAGCAATGAAATAATCTGTAGTTTATGCATGTCTGAAGTACAGCTTCTTACGATATGTTACAATTCTCAAAATCTTATAGTTTGTAAATATTTGTGGTTTTACAAATACAAAGTTCATAAAAGTCAGTCAAAATTAATATTCGTTCCAAGATGAGATATCCACCAACTGAGAGAAGTGCCATCTACTCTTATAAAACGATTCATATCACAGCTAATAATACTTTTAAAGGATATGAGGTAAGATAGGTCATATGCTGACAAAATTATTATACCATTATTGATTGCATCCCCTATACTTTAAAGACACTGAATGATGTAATGATTGTTTTTTCCAACTTGGACATATATTTTTCATACATTTTGAAATAGAATTAGGCTAGATACATTTTCTTTTGTCAGCCATCATTTTTCTACACATGTAGCTGGCATGTCCTAATATTACCACCACGTTACTTTATAATGTAGCCTATGTCTGCATTATAGTCAAAATTGTATGCCTGCTCATTCATCCATTACAAAGGCGCTTGCAGCAGACTGCAGGTATTATCACCTAATCTGAATCGCCGAATGAATAGTGACTCCAATATCTTTATTAAAACATGCTCAGCTCTGCAATCCAACACCTGCCTATTCACCAGTCACATGCTGTTCATTAAGTCTCCCTCTTTTCTGTCACTCATATCTCACATTGGCCATAACTCAGCTGGGGACAATGGTGATAACAACACATCATAGGCCTTTTCAATTAGTTTCTGAGATGAAAAATATGTAATCCTCATCCTTCATGCCAGGATGCTTTCCCAGATTACAACAGTGTCTGTATTAATCATTAAATTTATGAATCAAAAGTCTGTGCTTGCATAGCTCTGCCAGTCATATTGTTTGGCCCCAGGCACAATGACAACTACTCATGCACAAGCATAACAAAGACAATTAGGGGTTGTATTGTGTGTTTTTGTTGTATTCATTATTGCCTTTCTTTTTCTAATCAACAAATGCTAGCAATCACTCCCAGGCCACGCCAAGGACTGAGGGCTAATCATTTGCAGAAAGTATAAGATGCTGCCTGTGCTTAAGATGTTCACTTATGATAAGATTCACTCAACCTTTAATATAAAGTACTCAAACTGTAAAATGACTCAGCCACATATAATTTCTCTCCTGTATATTGAAAATTGGAAACTGGAATTGTCACTCAACTACAAGCGCTGGCAAACCAACGTTCACACAACAACCAGCCTTTAGCTTGCTAGCTAGCCTGACTTAGCTAATGTTACAGGTATAGCAAGCTAGCATAGCTAAAACATTTTCAAAACACATTGTGCAAAATTTAAATAGCTTCCAATATTCAGGTCAACCAGGCTATAAATTGTGACAAAAGTGTCCTACCTTTTGGTGAACGGGTGTAACAGTCCAAAATATCCAAAACAAAACGAGATGGGATATTTCCACTAATGCTGAAGTGCTGAAGTTGGCTTCTCTGTCACTTGTTGCTTCTCTGTCGCTTGTTGCTTAAAGAGTAACTAAACCCCAAAACCAGCTGAAAACTGCTGTATTTGGGTATTTAATAGTGTTGTTGATGGATTCAGGTCCAAATCTTGACATTTTAGTGCAAAGTATTTAGATTCTACATATTGTGTTATAAATATGCATAGCGACTGCCCTCTACTGGTTGAAACCCGGCTATTACAATTGAATTTTGCTATTGGCTGATTGTGTTGCCAGGTGACGTAGGGTGCCAGCTTTCGTCACCAAGCAAACATGAGAGGTTAGTTTTTTTTTAGGTAGGCTAATTATGTTATTAAATTTACCTTGTATGTCTTAACTATGTTGTGGGTAAACCAAAAAGGTAATTCCAACCAAAAGGTTTTTGCAGGCCATTTTTTTCTTTGACACATTGTATCTTTCTATAGTGCAAACAGGATTTGATCATATAGGATAAGACTACTGAGGGTCACTCAGGGAATTTGAGATCAGTTGAAGTCCAGTATTTAGCCCGTGGTTTCTGTGTTTAATGTTGTAACAAAGCAATTGGAGTAATGAACTGGCACAATAAATTATACTAAAATAATTTCTTAGTGATTCCTTTGTTCATTTTTATTGATTTATATTCAATTTATAAATATAGACAAGCTCAGCCAGTTGCTTGAACAGGACTCAAATGGTCTGTAGCCAGTAGCTCTTCAGGAGGTGGCATTCCTGGCAAATACCCACATCTAATTTTAACATAAAAAGTGTTGTGACCACCGGATCTGCAGGAGAGTAAGTCATTTTTGCAGTTTCAGATGGACATAAATTATGCAAATGTATTGTAAAAGTGCAGGAAATTGGTTTTTAAATGGCCAAAATTGTTCTGGGGAGGATCCCCAGTCACCCCATTAAGTGTTTGGACCTTTGGACCTCACTAAAAACTGTTGAACATGACAGCTTTTGTATTCATGCAAAGGCTGGCTGTTGCAACAATCAGGTTGGTCTTTTATGACAAAGGAGACACTTGTGAGAGTGTTGTGCATTACAAAATTATGCGACGGCTAAATTTAGGTCCTGTCAGTCGGGTTATTTTTTACTTGACGTATTTCATGTCACTCTTTGTTCTACTGTGTATTATCCATGACTCAAATGGAGCTATCTGGCAGAAAGCACCTAATGTAATAGTTCTGTCTTTTTTTCTCCTGTGATGAATTGAATTAGCCAGAAAAGACATGCATATGAACACTGTCTGAGCTCAGACAGAAATTAGGGGCAGAAATAGAACTGATGAGAACTCACTAAATTCAATCCACAGCATCAGCTAATGAGCTTATAGGTAAAAGTGCTACGTGCCTATTGGCTAGGGTTGGGGTCATTCAATTTTAGATTTAAAAAAAAAAAGAAGAAGGCACTTTAATGGTTAAATGAAGGCAATTAATTTCAACAATTGTCAGTAGAATGAATCTGAGAAGTATTCTATGTCAGCTTCTTTCATTTTAGAAATGGGGTGAAAATCCACTTCCTCAATTGAAAGTTAATGGACCTGGTGGATAAATATGGAAGCCTCCTGGACTGGCATTACTTGATTTTGCCGAGCCATCACACAATGCAATTAGCACACACTTTTTGCATGCCCTCTTCCTCTCTGTCCCAAATTGGCAAAATCATGACATTAGGACACTTTGCACTGTGGGATGGGTATGAAAAAATGGGTTGCATCAAACCAGGTGGCTGCCTTCCTTATGCACCAACCCCTCTCTTGACAGATGCTTATAATCTTATCTCTCAGTGACACTCATTGGAGAAAAATATAACTTGATCACTTCAAAGAGCAAAAAGAAGTGACACTTTAAAGTCCACCTCCCCTTCACGGCGTCATAGAGGGTATAATGAAGAATTGCATGAAAAATTTACACAATCACTTCAAAGAAAGCACAAGCTTTCATGATTTCACATATATTGTCTCTAGGATAGGTTCAGAATTGATGAGAATTGCTCAGGATCAACCTCTCAATCAAATCTCTTTGATAAGAGTGCAATTCTCCACATTAAGACATTTTCTTTTTACTTTGTAATCAGCAGATTGCCCTTTTTATCTCTCCTAATGGATATTTGTTATAGACACAGTGTCTGCACAGTGCTTTCAAGACACTGTATAATGATGATTAAAAGGTATTCAACACCATAATGGTGGTGTATTTTTATCCACCTAATGGTTAAGAACACTGTCAACAGCTTAGGTGTTTGAACACAAAAATATAATATGAAATATTTAGTTTAGTGGCCAAAGTTGTTGGAGTTCTCAGCTTACTTTTAGATGAAACGCAAGAGAAAAGAAATGATTGAAAGGCTGTGAATTGTGACTGGGTCACAGGAAATGAGCAACAGGCGAAATTTCTTTGTTGTTATCCTTCTCACACAATCAATAGAAGTGAACAGCAAAAAAATTGAACAGCCCCCTTCAAAGTCCAGCTTATTCTGTTTGAAGTCCATATTGTACTTTAAAATGGGAGTAATGCCAGAGGTACACTCTGCCCTCAGCTCTCATGAGACCAGGAGTTACAGCAATGCAGTGTTATGCAAGGGCAGAGCGATGCAATATTATACTGGGGAATATGAACAAAACCTCACTGTGCATTAGAAATGTTAACAAACCAGTGTCTTACAGTTAAAAAGAAAAGATCTGAGGTTCCTTTCTCAGGATCCAAATGTGAGAAATTGTATCTCGCCCTGTGCCAATGAAAACGCCTTAGTGCACCTTAAAAAGGATGGGCTGTGTTACTTTTCACCACATGTTGTGACAATGTTTGCTATTGTAATTGTAAGTTTTGTTGAAATACAAGTGCACTGCAGTTGCTTGGGTGGAGGGGTGGAGGGGTATGCATGGTTGGAATGAATGAAGCTATGTTGACATTGAAAACTCCACCTGTTATCACCTACTGTACAAGTACTGTTGTAGCACAGTGTTATTGTAACTAAGAGAATCTCTGAACAAAATATTTAATTCATGTGTTGACTACCACTGCAGTTATAGAATCACCGAGCTACTAATAATGTGAATATACTGTGCTCGTTCTCGTGTGACTTCTACCGTAATGCCTGGTGTACGAGCGCACGCTGTATTTTCCTTATATGCAGCGCTAAAGAGGCCTAAACAAAGATAGAGAGGGAAGGAAGATACTGCACATGCTCTTCCAGCCTATAGGAACCCTTCCTCACTAAAGCAGGGCTGGAAATTCCTCTCGCACATGAGTACAACTGTCTAAAATGACTAAATATTAATAAATAATAATCACTATATAATAATTTATATGATTCATATAATATTCATAATTAATGAAGAAACCTTAGATATTGGTCTGAATGTGAGACACTGTCATTGACTCCCAGCCAGAAGCCAGAAGCAGTCTAGTCTGACTAACAGTGAAGACAGAAATAGTCAGAAGTGACACCACATCACTTTGCCTGTAAAGAGCATTGACTGTAAAGGTATAGAGCTGCCCAGTCACATGGAAATCCTGAGGTCTTCAAGGTTCAACAAGTGTTTTGGCCGTTCATCTGTAGCACCCAGTTTTCAAATAGCTGGTTCCATATGGTTCCATTGATTCAGTTGATCGGAGAATTTGCAGTGCAATGGTAATGGATAACTAAATTGGATTTGCATCAAATTTGCTGTACTGGTATAAGTTTATCAGTACAAGATAGTTAGCTGTTCAGAGTGCTTGGTCAGTTCCTTTGTAAATCCTGCCCCTTGTCCTTATCATTCAATTGTGATAGGCTGCTTCATGTATTGCTCAAATGAGGGAGGAATTTTTTTAGTGGATAAGATAAGGCACCAAGACACCTGTGCCTTGGTGCTCTGGTGATTCAGTGGTGATTCAGTGTACTCAGTTCATTAGAAAGATTCGTTCAAAAGATTTGTTTGCTTACAACACTAGTCCACAATTGTACAGCATTTTACAGATTCCCCAAGAATGAATGCTTGAAAGAACAGTAGATTAGACTTATCCTGTAAAATAAAATTTCTTTCAAAAAGGGTATTAGGATACTACGGCTATTACAGAGCACATAGCTAGCTACCATGCTGAGCAGAGAGTGACAGTGGAATGAGCAGAGGAGTTCTGATTGTGTGATTGGTCGAGTTGTATTAGGTGTCCTGCAAACGTGTGTCTGATGATAAAAAAGCATATTTTTCAACACAGAGTTTGAAACATTCACAATCATTGATGATAGCAATCATATAATGGAGCCTTGCTTCACCCTGTAGAACATAATCAGCCTATACCTGATATAAATCGGCTGTAATCCACAACAGAATGAAGTTGGACGTGCGGCTAACACGGGGAAAATCACTTGTTGAAACACGGTACCACGTGACTATCCAGCTCTATACAGTCTGGCCCTAATTTCATGGCACAGACACACAGGTGTGTTGAAAATGACGCATCATTTTTAAGAGTTTAGTACTCTTATGTGGAGTTCGACTAGAAACAAGGCCGTGACCCATTTTGGTTCAAGTCAAATAGTTTAACAAACACCATGATGCATTGCCCATCTGAGTAGCTAACACTTTACATGAATTACGGTTCATGATCCCTTCATAACAACTAAACAAGAGCTTCATAACAGCCAGATGGTGGATTACCTGGATGAATACTGGTTGAATCCTTGTGTCAGGTTTAATTATTTAGACCCCACATGATGGGAGTACCACTATGTTTTCTTTAACCTGTTCAGGTATTATGTTATGAACCAGAGTTTGTGTATAGTGATACCATTATCATTTCGTTAATCTTCATACATGCAACAGATTATTTATTTTGATCAATGCATATTTCGTAGATGAGGCATATCGCTTGTCTTTTCAACTGGGCATTCTTTTGAGTTTCTATATTCCAGAGAGCACACTGAAGGCAGAAAGATGACTGAGAGCAGTTTTCTGCATAAGTTGAAAGTCGGGGGTTTGAAATGTGTATAGAATATGTGAGAGGCTTGTCATACATCCTGAGTGAAATCCAAAGTGACAGGCTTCTTGAAAGACTGAAGATCTGATGCAAACTGTCATTGCACATTACAGTAGCTGTGAATATAAACTCAGCTTACAAGATGTTTGAGGAGTCTGCGATGAAATCCTTAAAATCAGTCTGTTACTGTAATCGATAATACCTGTTATGCCCTTCATAAATCACAATGGGAGCATTTGGAGAGGCTGTGCGCTTATGTTTTGATAGATTTGTGATACTAGCCAGCTCTTCGCCACCTGCTCAGACATAACATCTGTGTTGAACTCATTTTATGTCGTTATCAGATTGTAATTTAGGTATATTTCAGAGATCTATTACAATAATTTGTCTATTATTGTGGTATGTAAATGAGGCAAAGGGTGCGTGTGTGTGTGTGTGTGTGTGTGTGGGTGTGTGTGTGTGTGTATAGATGTGTGTTCATGTCTGTGTTTGCAGTATATGTGTGTCACACTCATGAATATACAAAGAAAAGTCATCACCAAGCAGTAGAGTTTTTGTACAGTAAAACCTTGATGGTGATCACAAGAAAGGCCAAGGCAAAAGCATATCACACATTACAAAGGTGCTCAGGTGGAAATAATGAATTTTGTGAATTTTCATTTACTGTTTGAGTTGTCAAATATCATAATAATGGTTTGTTTTGTTAAATTCCAGACCAAATGATGTATACAGAGCGTTCTCTTTCATTATTCTTCATCACTATGATTTATTATATACTGTTCACCAAACATCAAATTAGATTGCAATGTTGTTTTCTGAAGCAAACTGCATTAATTCACATAAATAAAATCATTAAAAAGGTTGGAGATGGGCATAACAGATAATGGAAAAAAGTGAATGGAAATGAATAAAAACCTGCTGTAAAATATCTGAGAGCAGGACAAGTTCCTCTGACAAGTGAGTGAAATTGGACAGCAACACTTATTTTTATCTAGTCTACTCTACCCATAACATACCAATTTAGTTTTAGTTTAATATATTTACACAATTCTAAAACTAGAGGCAAAGTAGTGTATGACATAAACAACAGTGACAAAATATGACAATAAAAACACAGAAAGAAGAGATGCAAATGACTAAACTGTGTAGGTGAAATAAAAAAATAAAAAACTCAAGGGGCGTGGGAAAACACCTTGCATCAAAACAACCAAACTAAAATTCTAAACTAAATTCAAAAACTAAATTCAATATCACTTCAGGTGCACGGACTCTCACCTGGCGAGCTCGACCTCCCATCCAGCTGCAGCTTTGGGTCAAAGAGTCAACAAGCCCGGACAGGACCAGGCACCACGGGCTCACGATGAAAACAGGTGACTGTCTTCCAGATCCTATCACATTTACATTAGAAAAGCAGTCGACATTAGCTCTAATTAATGCTTCATTGCATTTGTACATTGCCCATGTATGAATAGTGAGTCAAGATGAAAATCTGTTGACAACATCTCTTGGTAAAAGTAGAGCTATGCTGCCTCCACTCGTCAAAAAGGCCACATTGCATGTAATGTGCTGTATGATGAAATATTGCTGTCTCGGCTAACGCTCTATTTTCATGCTGTAATGTTTTTCAGTCCCTAGGTGGCAGCAGATGTCCAAGATATCATCCAAACTGTGCCTTTCTTGTTGCTTTTGTTTGATTCAATTTGTGTCCTCTATTCCATATCCCTTCACACTTGGTGCTATACAATTGATCATTTAATTTAAGAATACTGAAACAGATCTGACAAACCTAAAGTGTTGTAGTATTTTTACATATTGGTTTAGACTTGTCCTCTTTTTAAGACATACTGCAGATGTAGTTCAGGCCTAAACCTGTGCTGGGTGGGTTTGGTAGTGTGACTCTGTAGCCAAAGGAACATTTTCAGCACTTAAGCAATGTAGTCCTGACAATGCTCAAGGACCCACTTTCAAACAGTCTTCAGTAAGGACTTACTAACTTCTGAATTCAATTAAATTCTCTGTGTAAAGGCTGTGTTAACATGTCGTCACAGAGTGTTGATAGACAGTTATTTTCCCAGCGCACTCAGCTGTGCTGATGAGGCGGAGGTGAAGATGACATGCATGTTGTCATTCTGGCCTGCCAGTCAAACACTGGATTATGAGGGGAACTGAGCCCTCTCTGTACTTGGCGATGATGGAAGTTGGTTGGAGCATTGCGCTGACGTGTGGCAGTGACATCTCACGTCTACAGTGGTGACAACACTCACGTTTGGAGTTTGAATGCATTGTATGAAGTGCCTCAAAAGAGCAAAACCTTGCTGAGGCAGACATACAGTACTCTGCAGCACAGTAATGACTTTCATGAAGATATCACAAACTCACCCCTGAAAGGTCTACAAAGGGATTGGACACGGCGTTCTCTCTCTCTCTCTCTCTCTCTCTCTCTCTCTCTCTCTCTCTTGCTGTTAATGAGTGTGTCTATGTGTGTGTCTGCATCTGTGCCTCTGTCTCTGTCTGTGTGTGTGTGTCTGTGCCTGTGCCTCTGTGTGTGTACTGATGCGTGTGGATGTATGTGAGTTCAGTCAGACTCCTCCAGATCTCCGCCTACGCAGATTAATATCAGCGGCCCACAAAGGAGCCCTCTGTGCCTTGCAGGACAGACTCCCAGGACAATGAATCCACTGTCTGACAGCACCATCTCCTACTCCAGCAAACTGATACGTGCCTCTTAGACCTGAGATTATAGGGAGTTCAGTCCTCCAGCTGTATCTGCTCCCTGCAGTAAAGGTGATAACTGAATGATGCAGGTAAGGATCAAAGGTTTCCTCAAAGCTTTGCGCTTCTTCATGCATCACTACATATACAGAACATTGAATCAGAGCAGCCGAGTTATACTGAATCTGCTGGGGTGGTAGTGGGCTGCCTCAAATCTTTAATGGTGCTTCAGTTATTATCATTATAATTTTTTTAAAAGAAATAAATAGAGTGCAGTGGAGAGTGAAAGAAAAATGGGAGAGGGGATGATGTGACAGAGGTTACGAGCTTGATTCAAACCCACAGTATTTCAAGCCCATTATGCCTAACAGCCGCGCTGCGTTTTTGTTTGATTAAGACTCAGTAAGAGGGAGAAAGCCTCACCACTGCATTCTCAAGAAATGCTGTGTGGCTCACCCATCTAACCAGTCGTCGTAGCTCTCCGTTCCCTCTATTCCCTGTCAGTCACGATCATATGCACCCCATGGATGCATACCAAACCTCCAAACCAGCCCCTCCTTTCCTAAGCTACTTCCTCTTTTCTTCCTTGACCTGGAAACCAAAGTTCACACTAATATGTTGCCTACTGTCACAATAGTGGAGGAGGCAAGAGGAGCTAACATCAATTCTGCTTCAGTGGAGGATGTGGAAGTGTATATCTTCCCCACCAGGATAGCCAAATAAAATGAAATGCCAAGTTTATCGGATGTAAGATGACTGGACCATTAGATAGATAGATAGATAGATAGATAGATAGATAGATAGATAGATAGAGAGACAGAAAGCTGGGCAAATGATGCTCTTCCTCTACAAGAAACTGTGTGATCATTTTTTTAGAAATTCAAATTTTTGTGAATGCTTAACAAGATGGCATGAAAATAACAAGCAATTTAAACTTTTCTGTAACTTTAACACACATTGACTAAAAAGCTCTATTAGAGGGCATTTATAGGCATGAGTCATCAGCTGACTCATACCTATCCCATCTATGATGCTGAAGCTCAAATTCTAGCCACGCCCACTTCAACCCCCCCATCCCCCTCACACACACATCTTTTCTTCTCCCCTCCTTCTCCCCTTGTTTTCTCCAACTTCCTTCCTGATAGGAGGCGAGTGGTTACAAGGGAGGAGTGGGAACGAGCGTTAGTGAAAATTCTTGGGATGCGCTCCCTGTGGTTGTGTGTTTAGAGGGAAAGGCTGTTGAGGGATGCACATACTGCACATGTGCAAGATTCAACCACGATACATTACACGATACAGCCAGCCCACAGACTGATTTCGATTCATTACATTTTTGTCCATTGCATCTCTGTACTGGCCCACAGTGTTAATCAAATGCACACCCCTCTCTCAGGGTGCCAATGCTATCCCCCCGCCGTGCAGTCAAACAAACAACATTATCTTCCCAGGCATCCCCTACAGTGTTGCTCTCTCAGGTGCTATTCAATTTATAGCTTAAATAAAAATGGATTGCATAAGGCTCTCAGAGGCCTTTGGGAGGAGGAATGAGTATTTGACCCGCAGCTGTACTTTAAAACATTCTAAGGAGCAAGGGAAGTATGCAGAAGCAAGGATTCTAGTTTTTATTGTGCATTTTCAAATGTGAACATATCTCTAATGATGTCTTTGAAACTTGTCAGTTTTAACCTATGCCAGTTTGATACAGTTGACAGTGCTTGGATAAAAACACAGTTACAGTAGGTGCAGCTAACCAGAAACTCAAGAAACAGTACTGTTCTGGTACTTATTTCAGAGTAATGGAACTTGTTTAGAAAGAACACCAAAAAAAAAGAGTAAAAGAGTAGCCAACTAGGAAGCACTGAAGCAATTAGTTAATTTTGAACTGAAATCATTTCGTTATATTCATGTTCCAATACTACCCCCACTCCCCTGCCCTCTTATCCAAACAAAAAATCAAAACAGAAACAAACAAACAAAGAAACGAACAGTGACTTTGCTGTGGTTATTATCAAAGCCAAATGTTTAGTAGGGTTCTATTAACCTCTCTTTAGAAATCTGGAATTAAATAAGGGACTTAAAAGTTCAGAATATATTTTACTGTAAATGACCAGTTTCACTGGATCAAAAACTCACCATTTAATAATAAAATCTGTAGAGGTTAAAGTACAGACTTTTAGAAGTATTCAGATAGTAGTAACCATGCTCACACTGATTGTACTTACAGAATTCTTCTTCTTCTTCTTCTTCTTCTTCTTCTTCTTCTTATCATCATCATCATCATCATCATCATCATCATCATCATACTATAATAACTAACAATAGCACAAAATACAAAATACAATACATATGTAGGCTACTTCAGAATATGTCCATCACTATACACTTCAGAAATACATTTTTTTGTATATTTTGAAACAGATGTATAAACATATTTTTTTCAGCATGAATAATATTAATACTAATAATATTTATACTAGGCTACTACTACTACAAATAATATAATATAATATAAAATAATATAAAATAATATAATATAATATAATATAATATAATATAATATAATATAATATAATATAATATAATGTGTTTTGGCTGAAACGTTATGACACTGGCTTCCTTTGAGACCAGCGCACTATTTAACAGGAGGTTCATTATTCCGCTTGTGCGGATTAATTCACGTGAGTAAGAAGGCAGTGCTTGTCAGTCAGACTTTGAACAGTGCGCTGGCGCTCATCACTGGTCCTCCCTGGCTGCTGGTCTACGTTAAGGACGTCGGTAACGTTACTGACAGTTACCTCCGACTTGCTCAAACACATAGACTAGGATGAACAGTTCCTAAGAGATAGCAAACCCGAGAGCCATATCATAGGGAGCAACCAGAGATTAAACGTTAGCTACGCGGTCTAACGTTACCGTTATTCGGGAGTTGCAATGGTCCAGTCAAGGGATATCTTTTTAGCCTTGCTTCTTGTGGGCTCTACAGGTAAGAAAATCTCACATCCAACACTCCTACCCCGCTTAGCAGCTAATGTATTTAAGTTTTTTTTTACATTGCTATGCATAACGCATTTGTTTCTGTCCGTTAGTGGTCAGGACCGCAGGCGTTTATTCTCCTCCCGTTCTCCCCTTTCCCTCCGCCCGCACACACTCGGTTAGCAGGTGCAACGTTAACGTTACTGCAACTGCACGTCGCTGCTAATTAGCTTACTGCCTAGCTAAGGTGGCCGGATGATCTGTTGGCTGAAATAAAAACAGCTTGCTGATTATGCATTACTTAACGTTACTGTAAGATACCATTCCCCCTGTTCAGTCAATAGATAATAGCGTTGTTATCTGCGTGACCAACACAGCCTGTACACTGACTTAGCGTTACTGTATCAGAAAAAAACCCCATCACGTTCAAGGAGGACAGCCTTTTAAATTTTATCAGTGTGGATTTAGCCCATGTGTGACAAGAGATATATGTCATGCGGATGCATTTTTTTTTGCCGTGGCTTTTTCATCCATAATCTGGTGTTGGCCATTGGTCTCTTGCTCGGATGGGACATGTTTGTTGTTGATGGGGAATGATGCTCCGCTCCCCATATTTGTAGGCACACATACACACACACACACACACGCACACACACACACACACGCACACACAAACACAGTGTTTTGGGTTGAGTCACGATTTTCCAGTTAAAGGTATACTGTACAACATGAAATACGTGTCCCTCGTACCAGGAACCCTTGTAACCCCAGCCTTATCAGTGTGTAACTGTACAGGTATATCAGTAGGCCTATTGTGGTTATCAATAATTGATATTGGATGTTTACATACACCAAGGCTTCATCCCATTATAGTGTTGGTTTATTTGGTCTCATCTGCACAGCCATGCACAGCACACTCAACTTCTACTGTATGAATCATCTGTGATGTAATCTCCTGGTACATGATGAAGGGCTTGAGTTGGGATCCTATATGTTGCTCCTATATGCTGCTATGTGTTAAACTGGGCAAGTTGATATGTGAGGAGGAGCATATGGTTGGACCACTAAACGCAGGCGCAGAGCTTCTTATATCTTTTAGTCCCATGTGGGCTGGGCATTCCTCAGGGAGTAAAGGAAGAGAAAGGGATTGGAAACGTCCCTGCATCATGATGTAAACACTATTTCTCTTACGCTTATTAGCAAAATTAAAGCATTATATAGTAGAGCTGTAAATTTGCAAGGGACTCTCATGATTTGATTTGGTTTCATTCTTGGGAGTCATGATTTAATGTAAAGATGTTTTCATGAGTTGTGGTTGTCAATTATATTTGATAGACTTATTTTTTTTTACCATTAGATTGCAGTTGAATACAATTAGAAAATTTCACTTGCAGACCTGAGAAGGGATTTTTCATATTTCCTGGAAGCGCAAGATGAGATCTACAAAATGATGAATCTTGCATGGAAATCAGAGAACAAATGAGGAAACTAGGCCTTCTCAAATATGGCTATGCTGTTTGGGAAAACATCTTCTAAAGTTTGGCAGGGTGTCCTCAGACTGTCTCTCTGCATAGTTATATGGTAACCATGTATGTAGAGCAGTTGACACTATAAGAAAAGGAATATGTGGCTAATACAGTTATTATCCAAATCTATAAAATAATAAGGAAAGGTGATACAGCAGTGGAGGTTTGGTTTGTCCTTTGATTTTAAATGACAGCTTGACAAACATTAGGCTATCACTTTATCACACAACTCAGGAAGCATCACTGAAGCTAGAATTATAATGTTATGCAATTTGTTTGTATTCCTCTTGTGTACATCGTGCTTGTTTTGGTCTGTAAGCCTATTCTTGATATGCTGCACAAATATCAGAACAACTACTTTTATAAATGCCACTTTTAAGCCTTTGATTGTTAAATGTGGATCAAAGAAAATCCTAATCTTTTTATAGATTACATGGCATGGTTGCAATATTTATTGCTGAACCGACGCTGGTGAGAGATTAGCCGAAATGTATTTTATTTCCCTTTCCTATTTCTGCCTCCTGCATGGGCAGTGGGCCTGCCTTTTGTCATAGCCTGCTTATTTTACATGTTAATTGATCCTGTTCAAACTCATAATAAGGACTTTATGATGGAATATTTTTAAAGATTGCTTTTCTAACAAAAAATGAAATATGGCCTCCGGCATTCAAAATGAGAAAAAAGTGCCCGAAACAAAACTGGGCTAGTGCGATTAGAGTTGGGTTTCAAATGTCTTACAACTGTGAGATTGATAAAAGAAAAGTATTTTCAACTCTGCATATCATCATATGGCTCTGTTGAGCAGCTTAATGTATGCTCTGTAGCTTACAGTGGGATTGTTTCGAGTTACATCATCAGTTACATCATGCAGAAAGTGTTGATGACGTAGCCTGGCTCCATGCTGCTCCATTTACAAAGCAAGATGGAACCATGGCTGACTGCAGACCGACTTACAAAGCCTCCAAAGTTCTTTGTCTTTGTCTAAGCTTTACAAGGGTGGAAATCAACATTGCCAAAAGCAATGGCTGTAGAACAGCTCCAACCTGATGAAGCGTTTACTTTAGCATGGTGTGATGACAGAAAATGCGTTCTTAGCGCATTGTAGGCTACCAGTCCTAACCATATGTCCTGAATGTGGTTCATATTCAGGTAGACTGAACAGCCTTGATACATTACGTCATATGTTTGACTGCTTTTCTGATCTGACATTTGAAACTTTTTTTTTTTTTGATTGGGCAGCTGAAAATGTTTATCGACCCCTGCTCGAAACCATAGTAGGTGTGTTAAACCTACTATAAGCTATACTAGATTTCACCTGTTCGCTAACCCGTTCAACCAAGAGAACAAATGAGTGAAATCAGTTGGTGGTTTCAGACAACAGCAGCCCTCTGGCACACCCCAGACAAAGGGAATCACAGCAGAATCTCATCAGGGTTTTTCTTCAACAGAGGGTAGTAGAAAAAACATTCACTTGCAAATGAATATGTAGTTTGTTTTGTAGTATTATTATGCTTAGCAGCAGTGCTGGCAAACATCTGTTCCTGGGTAAGTGAACTGCGCATGTCTTAATGGACTGCAGTACTAACCTTTATAGGGCAGCTGATGGTCCTGTTGATTACTTGAAGTCTCATGTGCTTGAACCTGTGGTGGTAACCCCCACTAGCATGCAAATGGTGCTGATTGAGTACTTGTTATTATCATTTGATTACGATGAAGAATTACTGGAGTGGCCTGTCATTGCTAAACTGCCACAGACTATCAATTGGGTGTTGTGTACAATCAGTGATGTAGCACCCCATAGTGCTGTAATTGCTGGGTATGTGCAAGATTTTTATACCTATCTTTCGGTCGAGGAATTACTTTCATGATATGTTAAGATGGTAACGTATAAGTGTAACCATGGATTGTACCATATTTGGATTTGACTCAAGTCTTTTTATTTTCCTATGTAGGGCTGGGCAATATGGCAAAAATCTTTATCACGATATAACATTTTTTTATCAGTCGATATTGATCACGATATAAACTAAGCCATTTTTGTCAGGCTTAAAAATTACCTTTTGAATGAAAGCTGAAGATTGGTATAACCTAACTTTGTTCCAAGGCTTTCTCTCCGCTGTGTGGAGTTGCATACTTAACCAACCAAGCAATGATTTCTATCGAGCATGTACCTATATTTATATTGAGTATAAGTTCTGTCGCGATAGATATCGTTATCGTTTTGGCGCCCTATTCCTATGTAACCAATTTCATATAGCAAGATCAGTTAAATGTTTATAAATAGAATAAATAAATCAATAATCAGCCTGAAGCATGAGTACATGTATGTCTATGAAGAATTTTTATCGTCCTGTAATAGCTATGTTTGGCACAAAATCAACCCCAAAATGTTACTCTTATATATATGATTAATACAATATCATCCGCCAAATGCAAGTGATATTGCAGATCTTGAAAAGTGGTTGGTGAATTTGTTCGCTCCACCAGGCACTGCGGTGGGTGACAAAGTTTGCCCAAACTGGGGAAAAATCACCAGTTAGCGGACCCTTTTACGAAGCGTGCTCTCGAAGTAAACAAATTGTTTTGATATGAAATCTCGTTACCAAGGAAACCATTAAATAGGGCAGCCGCACCGTCCACTATGTCGGTTTAGCCTGTCTATCCTGAGGCTAGATAAGACTATCAAACTGGAAGCAGAATGTGGCGACATATTGGTGGAATTAAGAGGCCAGCAGACAGATAATAAGAGAGGTGGTGCGTTGCAACAAGCGAAGAAGGACACATTCTGGCTAGTGGATCAAGAATAGTTCAATTTGATGGTGTAGATACATAAATTTAACAGCATTTTGATTAACAAAAACAATCGTTAAACCAAAATTTTATTGTGAAAGATGATGGACATACAAGTGAGTAATAATTCCTCACCCAGACAAATTTTTGTTACATCAAAATAATGCATTGCAACTTTATCATGAAAGCCTTAAAGAGTTAGCCTAGATAGCAATCCGAGCTAAGTAAAATTCAAGCTAAGTTAAATTCAACTCTACTATTCTACTCAATTTGTTACAACCACATCAAATCTTCTTACCTAATATAGACAGTTAGTTATTGAAATACCTGAAACAATGAAGATTGACCCACAACTAGTCACGCACACTTTATTCTCACACATTCAGACATTTTTATTACAATTATTTACAGTTGTCATTGCATTTCAGTTGCAATTTAATAAATTAGATTATTAATATGTTTTGTTGTTAACATCCCTCAGTATTCGTGATGTTATCCAAGACTCAAAACAAATGACTTAGAAACATCTTTCAATGCCTTTGTCGTCCCAGGAAGTGGTGTTGCTGAAAAATTACATGTGTTGTCTGTATGGATACAAGCCCCTTTGTCTGAGACACAAAAATCCACTTTTGGAAGAAGATGCAGTAGTCAGCAATATGACGTCTAGTGACATGCTACCACTAAGCTTTAGGGGATAGGCCTACTTATTGAACCAGGGTTTGTTTCAGGTCATGATGGAAAAACAGGACTATTGGGTGTGTAGGTAATGTTTGAGAAACAGCTGTCAGCCATGCATGTTTCATTTTTTTTTTTTTAATTTAAACTAAACAGATTCTCTTCCCCTATAAAACTGACAGTAGTCTCTCAAGAGCATCACCTATAAATCCCACAGATATCCACCGCTCCAGTATTAGGAAGGAGAAGCAAAAGAGGCAGTGTTTTTGTTCTAGCCAGGGCTGCCTGACTCTTTTGTGACGGGGAGTGGATTAGACAGATCCAGGCCTGAGAGAGATGAGAGGAGATGCGTCGCCTTTGGGAGCTAAAAACACGACATTACACGTGCACGTGACCCTGTGAAGCGCTATCAGAGGGACACACAACTTCCTTTCCTAAGGGTTTGCTTACAGAAGACTTGCAGGCTGCGGGCTTCGTTGTTGATTATTCAGTGATTAGCCTCTATGGTGGTTGCATTATTACTTTTCAATTAACACAGTTTGAGGTGATGTCATATTGGAATTATACTAATCAGATATTATTTAAGAATATACTAATCAGGTTTTAGGTTAGTCCCTGTGTCCACTGGACAGCTTTGTTTTAATAGCAGCACTGAACAAAGTCTTGGGAGGAGAGCTGGTCATGTCTCTTGTTGTTACTAAGTGGCTATTGAAAACCTGTTTCATTGCTTTTTTGCTAAACGTTGAAACATTTTAAACTAAAATGCTAAGACCTCAGTGCTATCCGTAATGTAGAACAGTGTGTCCTTTCCATTCAAAATAATGAAAAAAAAAAAGCCAGCGCCGTGAACAGAGGTTCCCTGCGGACATGTAACCTTAGATTGGCATACTTGTAGGTGTTGTATGGCTTCCCTCCACTTTGAAGCATTTGCTCTCCAGGTCAGAGACAAAGGGAAACATACGATAGGGTATTGCTGACTTTGTCAGAGTTTTGTTAAGGAAGCAGCTCTTTGCTGGAAATAGGCTAGCCTACTTGAGACACAGATTGTGTTTCTGATCTCTGAAGTGCCCAACTTAACATTTTAGACATTTTAACAGACATTATGATTGCTTGTTTGTGAACAGTTGAGTTTACCTTTGGTTAAGAGAACCTATGGCATTTTGGCCCTAGTTCAGGCTACCAGCATCCTGTGACAATGGTGAAAACAACTTTGAGCTTTTTCAAAGTGGACACATGATTTTCCTTTTTTGTTTCTCAATTTCTTTAACCTTTCACCTTTCATGTAAATTCAAGTTGCGCTTGGCAAAATGTATCGCCTTTTCTCATCTGGATATCTGCTTGCAGATAAAACCAGATTTCCTTTGCATGGGCTGTTATAAGCTGAGGGCATCTCCTGGCCCTCATTCTGCCTTCCCATGTCTTAATTGGGAATGAGGAGGGTAGGGGGAGGCAGTAAGTCCTGTGACCCGGACAACTCATCACGACCTTCTCTTTGGCCCATGCAGCCCCTGCAGGGGGAAAAGAGCTCGCTATGGTGACACTATCCATGCTGGAGGGCCCTTATCCCAAGTTACAAGAGATGCAGTGGAAGTCTGTTCAGCTCAAACTCCTGAAACAGAACCTACAGTATCTCTGATTTAAGAAAGTGATAGCATGCCTCATCTTGCCGCCATAAACCAATGGGCTATTTGCTAGTCTGATGAGCTCTGTGCATCTTTTATGTGGTGAAAAGAAGCAGTGTCTTCTTTTTTTCATGCATCCATGCGCAGTATGGTACATTCATTATTGAAACACTATAGGATGCATCACTTTGCACAGAGCAGGGAGAATCAGGATTGCAGTGCCTGAGGCTTTCTTTTTATGCAGTCACTATAAGTGTGCCACTCTTTTTTAACATTATACTGCTTTACATAGTCATTGCCTGTCAACTTGGTGACCTCTCTACCTCATGCAAAGTCATCATTTTTGTATTACAAAAATAACAGACTTCCGACAACCATGGAAGTACTGAAGTCACACGCTTATTAAGAGGAAAAACACTTCCTATCTCTTTTTTTTGTTAGCCCTAATTAGAGTAGCTGAGGTCCAGGGCACAGTTACAGGTGATAAGGTAACATCTCCAAGGGAGCTATAGTAGATACTGCACAATAACCATTAAAACTGAATTATCTTGTTAAGACTAGACATTAGGCTAAGTCTTTAAGTGTTAAGCCTAACAAGGAGATGCATTCAGCCCAGCTTTTTTTAATAGAGAGACAAAGCAGTTTCATATTAGGCTTTGGTGCTAAGGCAATGGACTCAGCTGTTTGCCCCTGAAGTTTATCATATTATAGCAACCACAATTAAAATCTTATAATAATATAGCCTAATCAATATTATAACAGCAACCACAATTAAAATCTTGTAAAAGTATAGCCCAATTAATATTATAATATAATTATAATATATTATATTTGTTCTTTCTTAAGTAGTATCTAATTAAAGTTCAGAAAACAAAGTTTTATTGTGACAATTAATCTTCACATCTTAGCTACGATTTTTTACACAACTCTCATAAGCCTCTTCTCTTCACATGATGTCACACAGCGGTAGATCTTTCTTCTGGGTTCTTCATTGAATAGTCTGCATGGACTGCTGTAAGGCTTTCAGTGTCCCCTAAAAATCAAGTCTTAAATTCGAATATTAATTGTACAATTAAGAGAATATTGACACATGAAAGCAGGACACAATGAACAGACAGCGCGTTCCAAACAGATAGAGATTTTATCCAGAGTTGATTCACAGCGTGCGGCCTTTGCTTTATTCAGTTTCTTGAAAGATTTGAGTTGGTGTTCTGCTGAATCTTGCCTTTTTACTGAGGGGACTCCGAATATCTTACAAACATCGCTTGGAGGAGTAGTAATCTCTTTGTCAGGCTGGGTGTTTTCTGCCATGATGCCGCTAGCAAGCATGTGTGTGCTAAAAAAAACCAAGAGATATCGCGAGAGAGACAGTATGAGAGTGTATGGAGACAAAGCATGGGGAGCCAGTGATGCATTCAGTTCAATCAGCTGTAAGAAAATAAATAAATAAATGTCAGTTTTTCACAGAATTGATGCAGGTTGGGTGTTCAAATTTGTTATCTTTTGACATTCAGCTGAAATTCAATTGAATTGTTCGTTCTGCTGTCAGACAGTATGGCCATATATAGCTAAATTAATTTTATGCTAATCTACACATACTCTGGCATTTCATAATAAATCACACTGTTATATAGCCTAAGCATTGTTAACATGTATGTAATATGCTATAAACTATATTTGTGGTTCAGTTGCAAAACCAAGTAGCCTAATGTTACTGTGTTCTCCACAGAAGAGATTAAAGTAGCTGATCAACTAAGGAGACAGAAAACTGAGACCACATCGAAATAAACTGCTAATTAATTCTATGTGTCATCACCAAATGTTCATTGGGACTGTGCAGAATCTGTAATTGTTTTATCCTGAGTCGCTTCATTAATAATTACAAACGGGCAAAATTGGCCTATAGCCTTGAAAAATAACACAGAAGAAATAGGCCTACTACAGTATCTAGTAAATAGTACAGTATTTGTTGTTACACTCTATTCCACTACAAGTATCACATTATTATCAAGTTAGTCATATATAGGCTACTGTATGTGTACATGTCTTAGAAGTAGGACTGTCAGAGTACTGGAAGGAAAAAATTAGCAAGTGATATTACTGGGGATTGGAATTAACCTCATTTCACTGCAGATTAATCTAAAATTATGTAACCGACTAGTCCAAAAATAGAAAGATGCCTAAAACAGACACAATTGACAGCTCTCTCTTGTATAAACCAAGAGATGGATCATGACTAAGTTGTTTCCCCAGTAAATTCAATTTATGTGAACTTAGGGTAATTGATGATGATTTACTGTATATTTTAATTGTCATTTTCATATTGCATTCTTATTGATCAGCCATGAAAATGTAGTGTTTTGGCAACTCTTCATGCAAGTTGAATTTAATTTAATTGCCTATTATTGCTGTTGCTGAAGAGTATGTCACACAGTAATTAATTCACTTTGTTGTTTAATAATTCCTATACCTAATCACTACTGATCACAAGGACAGCCAATGTTAATTGTTGACTGTTCAGGGAATTGTTTTAGGCTGTGGGCTACGTGTTCAAAACTAAATGTTATGCCAAAGTGAAATAGTTTTAACACAATGTAATCTGAGATCTTCACAGCCACTTTGACCTTTTTTATTTGGACAGCACATGCAAGGCTGTCGTGTTCCCAATGAATAATGAATGACTAATGAAAAGGACATTACACCATCTCTTGCCGCCATTTGGCTCAGTACTGCTCGGCCACTCTGCAGTACCAGGAGAAATAGTGCTGTTGTTGATGCCATTAGAAAGCCCTTGTTACAGATGGTATTATCGTCTTTAAATTCGAACCAAGTTGTTTTTTCACGGCATCATACTGTTCCCCAAATGGAGCTCCATATTGAAAACTGTTGAAGGTTTTTGAAGATAACAGCATATCTTAGATTTCCAATCACAGGGCTTTAAAGGGTGACCATTTTGGATGCACATAAATTGTGTGACATGGAACACAACTGAGACCTAATCTGAGCATGACGTCCTGTGGCAGCTGTGTCTATGTCCGGTGTTTTTTTTTCTGTTTTTTTCTCAGTAATTGTGTTGGTCATTAGCTTGGTCATACATTTGGGGGGGGGGGGGGGGGGGGGGTGTATTTCACCTTTGAAATGCTGATGCCCTGTAATTTAATGCAGCTGTGGTGGCACTTGGGGTAATGTCAGTTTTGGTTCCACATTTCTCCCTGTTTTGGTCCCACTGGTTCTAGTGCAGTTTGCAGTACTAACAGTGTTTTTCTTTTATCAAAACATAAACTTCACTTCTAAACATTAGGGCTCCGCCTCTTTGTGTTTTAGAGGGAAATTTGGCTTAATTCTACTTTTATTGTAAGTAACCCTTTTCTTTAGCAGTGGTGGTAGAGATCTTGCTGTTTGACTAAGTAGGGCATTCAGAGTCTAAAAGCTGGTGACAGTTTCGATAGCTGGCTAAGTAGGCTATCATGGCAGGTGAGGCGGCAGTCATAACAGTTCCAATCCTTTTAGGTGGGAAATGTAGCATGTCATTCCCTGATGGTTTCATAAAGATGAGCTTGGGTTTTTACAATATCTTATTGCAGTAAAATGTACTGTAGATTATAGCTTATAACCGTATCTATTAAAAACAGCTGATCTACAGTGGTCATGGCCTTAGTAAAATATGAAACATTTTTCATATTTACGAGAAAATGAATGGAGGTTTCGCTGAAGAAGTAATGTAACATGTAGGGGTGCTAGTTGTCACTCTCCTTCACTACTGGTCTCACTGGCTTAACTCGCTATGTGCTATAAAACTGTCCAACAATCAATTACCTGACACAGTGCCGAAATACAGTACATTTAGGCTATGTTTAGAATATACTTTGCTTTGATCTAGAACACAGGATAACAAAGATTGACTTGTGTCCTACTGGCCCAAATGTGTCCCATAAACAGTTGTGACCATCCCAAATGCATTTTTTGTTGTCCTGGGTACCCAGGACGCCATTAGTTTTGAGTTAATGCAGGCAGCTGGCTTTCGAGGAACAGTGTGGATGAATGCTATCTTTTGTACTCTCTTCATTTTTGCTATTTCCTTTTGCTATTAACTTCTTGATATTGGGTGCACCATAGCTACAAAGTAAAAACATAATTTAGAGCTCTGAATCTCATTCATTGATAGTCAGCTCAGAGTTCAGGCCCAAGTGCAGAAAGATATTTTAAATTAAAAAGGTCAACAAGCCTTTCTGAAAATTGAATTCCCAAATCTTTTAACTGTAAAGCTGGTGAAGTCTTCATATTTCTGCTCCATAGAGGCCAACTTCCATGCGCCGTGTTCGGCTGACTCAACCTTTTATAGGCAGATGAGCCTCATGAATTATGAAGTGTTTCCTGGTACCCTTGGTTGCTTCACAAAAACAGAAGAAGAAAGTGCTAGGGCTAGGCATATCCTATGCTAGCTAGTTTAGCTGTGTGTTAAAAAAATGTGAACAGAATATGAAACAACACATTTGACAAAGGGATTATGATCAGAATGCTGTTATGATGATTTTCTGAAATGTTTTGTACGTCTTTTTGGCCATGTTATTCGCACATAGGCCTACAACTGTATTATTTAATTTACCATCTTTGAAACATGGTGCTTACATATGAGCAGGTGCTGATATAATTATTGTGATAAATAACATGGAAATTATAAAATTGCACTGTGAAACATTACAAGTGGGTTTTGCTGTTTTGATGATTACTGCCTGCCTAGGCTACAGATTTGAAGTCATGGCTGGAACCGAACTGTGGTCATTAACTTAGCACTGACTCGCAGTTCACATTTTGTAAGGTTATAATAGGGCTAAGGCAAACACAGACTCTCTACTTGTTTGTCGTCATCTAGTTTAAAATCTCCAAATGACAAACAATGATCCATTTTTAGGAGCCTAAACAACGTTTCATGTTCAGACTGCCTTTGATTCTACTTTTAGTATGAGACCGAATGACTCATCGTTGGCCATATCACAGATGTTTGACAGACTGTCCTCTTATTTTTGATAAGGTCTGAAAGAAAGAATAAATTCTGCTAAGTGCAAGATTTGACAGGGTTTTCCCTATACAGGGAATTTTTTGCCCGCTGCCAAAGCCTTTTCCTCTACTGGCAAGGTGAAAAACGAGGAACTGGGAAACAAACTGGACAAAAGGCACTTCGAATCATTTGAATTTAGGCGCTCTGCCACAATGCGGCCATCTGGCCAGCAGAGGACATATGTCAATGACATGAATCCATAATTTGCTAAGCAGAAGAAAGAGAAGCAGACGTGCTCATTAGGTCTTAACAAAATCGATAGGCGATATTAACAAAATCAAATATCACAATATTTTAGACCAAAATACCTCAATATCGATAATGTGCCGATATTGTGGGGATGAGCTTGTGCTTTCATAAGATATTTACACACAGGAAAATTTTGAAAATTAGTGATGATCATTAGTAATCAGTCATTTTAATTTCACAATATTACGATAACCAAAATCCCAGACGATATCTAGTCTCATATCACAATATCGATATTATACAATATATCGCCCAGCCCTAGTGCTCATTGTTTGCGTAGTTGGGACTCATGACTGTGCTGCTTGCTTGGCTAAAAATAGCAACTGTTGCCAACAAGGTGACCTTGTTGCTAGATTTTGTGATTTTTCGGACGCGCCACTTTATTTCTCAAAACCAACTAATAAGAGAGAAACCTAGCTACTTGTTCAGATCGTGGGGGAAAATGTCTGTTGACTCCCAAAGCACTTGGAAACAAATTTACGGTGTCTGCAGGACTGAAATAGTCATTAAAGATGTGTTAAGTCTTACATTTATCTTCCTGAAACTTGCTGACACCCTTAAATTGGTATGTCACAATGCTACGGATATAGAAATTAGCATATGATGATAACGTATCTTCTAGCCATCATGACAGGGGCAATACCTGGAGCAATTTTTGTCTTTATTAGACAGATCAAAGTGAGGAGAGACAGGAAAGAGTGGGGAGAGAGGGGAATGACATGTGATAAAGATCCTGGGCCAGATTCAAACCAAGGACACAAGGCAGGAAAACCCTGTTTGATGAATGTTGAACCAGACTAAATGCTTGCTGTTTGGTCGGGAAGCTGCTCACACTAGCCGACAAGACAAAGATGGCCGTCATCGAAGACGAGGGATCACACACTACCTGATTCTGTCATTCAAAAACATTTACCCATTTGTCCAGAACAGTGTACTGTAAATTACAAACTAGGTGTTCTGTCATTTCTTGCTCCATGGTACAGAGGCCACAGTTTACATTTACTTTACAAATGTATTTTGAAGTGACATCATTACAAGAATAACAATGACGAATTTTGTATGAGACTTATTTCACTTAATTTGAAGAAAGATGAAGATGAAGATTTCACTTGTAATTGCACTTAAGTTGTAATTGCATACTTTTTCCTTTTTCTTTTTTACTTTTCCCTCCAAATGAAATTGAGTCTTGTTGATATCTTAGTGGGTGAGTAGTTTGTTGTTGTTAAATGTGACTTCTCTTCTGGTTCATTTTATTTTTCTTCTCCCTGTATCTAAACTCCCATTGACTGTTGCCAGTGTCACTCTCACATTTCAGTCTTGGTGAGTCTTGTACCGCTTCACACTACAGTAGCCCGACCCGACAAAATCAAACATGGTTGAAAAAATGTCATCGGGCCAAACGGCCAGAGTCGGCACTCTTTAGCCTGTTCACTCTAAAGGATAGTCTGCACCGACTGTTGAACACCTTTTAGCAAAAAAAAAATTAGAAATACAATAATTCAAGTCAATAAATGTATCTTGACTCTCTCTGTTACTCTTCACATCCCTGAAGGCATCTATTTTGCAGGAACCCCT
This sequence comes from Centroberyx gerrardi, assembly GCF_048128805.1. Classification (NCBI taxonomy): domain Eukaryota; kingdom Metazoa; phylum Chordata; class Actinopteri; order Beryciformes; family Berycidae; genus Centroberyx; species Centroberyx gerrardi. The sequence continues at coordinate 22,605,779 of NC_136002.1, forward strand.
TGTAACTATTGAATGTTCCTTCAAATTTCTGTCATGAACAAACTTGGCGTCTTGAGTGTTGTACTGAGCAAAGTGAGCAGCCGGAGCTCGCACCACACATTCATTCTTCTTTTTTTTTAGATCAATTTCACTTCATTTTAAATTATGATAATTGGCTCTGCTTCTGGCATAAATGTAATTTTGTGGTCCTAATCACATCCCTGAAAACATTTGTGGGTCTTTCTCCACCCACTTTATGTGCATATGAAATCCAATTTATTTTTTCAAAAATTGCTGCTTTATGTGTTTAGACAGTGTGCAATGGAGAGTGAGAAGAAAGATAAGTGATGTCGTGCGAGGTTACAAGTCAGACTTAAACACATGATGTTGTGAGTGCAGGGTATGCATCCTATCTCAGTGAGCCACCAGGCCACACCAAGATCTAATTTATTGTCTTAAAGGGACCAGAAAGTGAAAATGGAGTATCCAGACAAAACGTTTCAAAGCAAAATCATATGAGCTTTTGTAACCTTAACTTTTTTTAGCATACACTGTATGTTTGGCATGCTCTCTCTCTCTCGGTCTCTTTTACCATGTCTCTCACCCTCCTCCCTGAAGGGTTTCTACTCACTATGACTCACTGACTTCCACTGCCTGAAAGCCCTCTTGCTGTCTTGGCCAACCGAAGCCGGATGTGTCATGAACCCCATCGTGCATTCTTTCCATGGATGCCATGGAGTGCAAAGGCCGATGACAGGCCATCTGAAGTAAATCAAACTATCTCACAACAGTCATAGTGACAAGACCAGGCCAGTGGAGAGACAGAGCATCCATGGGTCTTTAAATAGTCTGAAAAAGGTAAAACAAACTACACTGGTAAGAACTATTAATAACCACTGGTATCTAAAGATAATTACTGGTAATTTCGTAGTAATCACATAAATATTACCCTTGTATTACTCTATTGTTACCAAGCTGCCATATGAAGTGGTACAAGTAGATTCATATTCATGACTGTGGTCAAACTGATCATACCAAGGCAAGGTTGTGTTTATAATTTGCCCACACCAAGCCCAGGTTTTGTTGGGGTTTAGGTTTTTTGGCTTTCCTGGTGCTGACACCACAGGCTTCACAGCTCCTTTTTCCCTCTAGACTTTTTCAAATGAGATTTGGGGCATGGGGAGGTTTTGTGAAAAAATTACACATTTTATAGAGCAATATTTGCATCTTCTATTAATGGAAGCGACGTTATAATTTGAGATGAAAAACTGCAATTACTGAACTGACTGCATGTTGGCAGCAAACAGTAATGATCCGCTGTGTTTTCAATGGCATGCTGGCTGCCTGTGTATCTGCTGCCACAGGAAATTCCTTCACTAAGACCAGCATCAGTAGGGACTTGAAACAGGGAATGCATGTGTGAAAGGCTGTTTTTACCTTAAGCCAGCACATTGCTGCTTCTTCTGCCTGAGTGGCTACAGTAACGCACAGTTAAAACACATTCTGACTGAACAGGGTCAGCTTGCTGTTTCACTAGTGGACTTGATCTGATGTAGGCCAAGGCAAAGTGTTAAGGATGTTTGACATCTACTGTAGTGGCGTTTATGTCATTCCAGCCATCTGTATTACTGTATTACTACCATATTTGAAAATATCACATAGGCTACTCTACCACATTTGCATTACTGTGCACACAGGGTTTCTGATGTATTGATTTCGGGACCCCCTTGAAAACGAGATGGGACTCAAGGGGTATTTTCCCTAATAAACCAATTTGAACACATTATAATTGGATGGCCCAGCCAGGTAAATAAACAACCATTTTATTTATTTTTTTGTTGTGTGTGTATTTAAGTAGGTTATATTTTGACTGAATTTTTATTGACATGTCATTTAGAGAGCCTAGTATTTATCTTTGTTCAGGAAATAAATTCTCTGACCCTATGCCAACGTTAGCCGATTATTACACTCCCATCTAATTATTACTAGTTTTGTGAAGCAAAACAGCATACAGCTAATTGCAAATGGGTTACCTCCTCAGCACATCATCAAAACTCATTTTGTGTTGGCACAGGAGGAGCACTGACTGTCTGACCAATACCATGTGCTGCTGCATCATCGCCGCAGTGAATTATGGCTGACATGTTCTGTGCTTGACAGATTTAAATCTGTTTTCTTAAACAACACTGATGAGAAACACCAGCTTTGAACGGCAGCTGAAAATAAGATTGGATGAGGTAAAGATAAGATAAGAAATAAGGCAAGATAAAATAAGATGAAATTGGGCTGTTGCGACAGCAGATAGCAGCAGGATACAGTAAGGAAATATATAATATATAAAAGAATACAGCAAAAGAGGGTCATATAAACATCTGCAACCTACAATTTAAACACTAGAACATGTTAGAAATGTATGAATGATAGCCTTAAGTGGTGTGCAAAATAGTAGCAGTAGAACTTATTGAGACGAAAAAAATTATGTAGTGTGACAGTGTGAAAGAATGAAATATTTGCAGTTTGAAAAATGTCATAAAAAAATCAATATAGATTCGATGTACAGTATAACAAATGAGAGTAAAATGAGAATATGAATAAAAACACTATGTAAAATTACAACATATATACAGGATGTGCAAATTGTGCTTGTATTCACATAAACAAGCTTTGCCTTACCAACTGTTCGCTTTATCAAAAACTCCAGCTGGAAGTACAATGGGTATAGAAAAGTGACAGTGTGAAAGGCACACTCATGTTACATTTTTCTGATCCGTGCTTCACGGCGCAAGAATTTTACTCAGCAGTACTACAGTATATGTGTGAATTGACCAAAGTCTTCTGCAACTGGATGCTGCATTCACAAAAAATAATCAGTTGGATAAACTATATACTATACTATACTGTACTATACTATACTATATTTACTATACTATATTTTCCAGTCCATTGTAGGTGAACAAATGCTCAGCCATAGCTTTTCACAGGATTTTTGAAAGTTTTCTAAAACCTTTCCTTTAAACCTACTTACGAGACGTAACTTAAGCTTGAAGGAGAAATCTTTTAATTATTCATGATGGGCAACTATGGTTTGCTTGTATGCAGATGACATATATTATTTTTGTATCCAGTTCACATAGTTTCAATTTGGAACATAACTAGGACATGTTACAGAGTGATCAGAAGGAGAGACTTTTTTATCTCTTTTTATCTCTACTTCATCTCTGTAATCTAATATTGTTGGGCTACTAATTTTTACTTTGAAAAACGCCATCAAATTAAGGTATCTTTTTGCTTGTAATAAAGCTGTCATACCTGTGCTCCTAAATAAAAAACCTGTGTATCTGATAACGTCAGGGTAGTTAATGAAAAACAGTTATGAATTATTCACCCATGCACTCCCACGTGGCAAGCTTTTAACTAGCACTCTTCTAGCTTTCACTTGTTACAGCCTTTGATTCTGGGATAACAGAGAAGAAGTGCAACAGCCAAAGCATAAGCCCACCCACCACCTTTCTTGAAGTTAGAAAGTTAGGAAGTTAGAAAGTACGGCTGAATGATAGATCTAATTAATATTGGTAGTGCAGTATATGGAATGCAATATCTCCTTAACATTTTTCAACATACATTTTTAGAATGCACAATATTGAAACTGCAGTATCTGTCCAAACCATTACATTACGATGTGTTGACCACATTGTGCAATCCTATTTCCAAACTCATTTTCTCGATTAGAAAATCAGCTAGGAGGAACCCAGTGTTGAAATCCTTTTGCAGCTTGAGACATGGTGATTGGAAGGCTCCCACTTGGAGCTGCTGTGCCGCCTTAGGGCCTGGATATTTATTCAATGATAGAGTAACATGTTTTCCCACACGCTAGCATGCTAAAGGCTGAGGCAGCAGTGGTTGCCTTTGGCTATCTTGAAATTGTGTGGGGAGAGATCTCGCTCAAATAACCAGAGAAGAGTTGCTGTCTTAAGCAGGCGGCAAGCACATAGAGATGAAACACCTTGAAAGACCTTAACCAGAGTATGGCTATTGGCGACTACTACTCTGGTTAAGGTCTTATTCAGATTAAGCTGTTTACATGCACCTTTGAGTTACTGTTGCCATGAATAACCCAATTAAAATAATATTCCCGTCTACCTGGGGTGTCCCACAGCTAGAATGGTCCACCAGCAAAAATGTATAAGTATAGCCGCCAGCAACCCTTTTCGGGTTACATGGGAAAGAAATGATGATCTCATTAGTAATAATAATTACTACTCACCACCATGTTTTTTTGTTGACATCAAAATGTATCCAGTGTCTCCTTATCTTTCATGGTAGAGTTACAGATAGGGCTGGGAATTGATTAGATTTTCTCAATATTGATTCCTTAATGACTCCTTCTTAACAATCCGATTCCTTAATGATTCCCTTATTGGTTTCTTTCTTATACATATTATCTTTATAGACCTTTATAGCAATCCAAAACTACTAAGTAAGTGTGTTGAATAAAATTCTGCTACAATCCCAAATTCGAATGAATAAAAACATTCATAGTTCATACCAAACTGTTTATTATGTTACTCACAACAACCTTACTCCAAAACTGTACACACATCACGCACGTTAACATCAGTCCTCCTCAGAATGGAAGCAGTTGCCTTGTAGCTCATGGCAGCATAGAGACAAGACTAGAGAACAAACTAGACTCTTAATGGAAAAGTAGCCCCACTTTCAAGTCAAGTATCAGTTTCAGTCTCTTCTCTCTCTTGTTTGTCATGCTTGCTACAGGTATATTGCTATGCTTCAGGTACAAGGAAACTGCTCCCATGTTGCGTAGAACCGAACACTCTGCTATCTCACTCAAACACACAGCAAACGACGGAAGAATACAGACCGAAAAACTTCAATAGTGAATTAAAAATTGCAATTTTTTCTGTATTTAAAAAGAGCAGGGAAAAACTGGGAATAAGTAATGGAAATCGACAACATAAATGTGTTTCAGTCCAGTTGATTCTGGAATCCAGTTGATTCTGGAGACACTGGAACCAGTTCCTCAATGGAACCGGGTCTCAGTTCCCATCCCTAGCTAGAAATGTTTTAGTTGCTTGATATCATAATATATCAAACCAAGAAAGGTAGACATATGCAGACATACTAGAACAAACAGAAGAAATGAAGTCTGGACAGTGGTGATGATAATTAACAATATCTCACAGTAATAGACTGTCACTATGTCACAGACTAGAGAATAGATGTGACATGGTTTCAGGAAACTGTCCGATGAGCCAACTTATTTTAGGCCTGTAGTTTATGCAAATATGTTGGATGATTTAATGAGATTTTATTCATTCATGTTGTCTTTTATATCACCTATTTTTAAATTATTTTTTTGGCCCTTGTGCACAGGAGGCACATGGAAAAGAAAGCTCATACTGATTGTGTTTCCCCTGTTTAAATAAGGGATGAATTTAATCTCTCTCAACCTTATTGCAACCCTTAGTTGGAATAAAATGACAACTCCAGCTTTTGGTGTAGTGCAATGTGGGAACAAGACACAAAGCATCATTACAAGCAAACAGATTGCCATGATGATATAAGAAACACTAAAAATTTTATTTAAAAGAGGTTTAGTAACACTATATTATAGTGGCCCGCTACTATAAATTCTATTCCAGTAGGGAAGCTCATATAAATTGTTACTGAAAAATCAATGAATTGTGAATCAAATTGCAGTGTAGTGTCTTGGCTCTAACTAAGAGTAATTTTAGTGAATCCTCAGTGAATCCTCTGCAGTAATCAGCTGGCTAGAATAGGTTGTCATCACCTGAGTCAAACAAATGCAGTCCATCAACTACACATCCTGCAAGTCATGCCAAATGGAATGAATTTGAAAAGTGCAAATTGATAAGCATGCCATCAGCATAATGTTCCTACATTTTCAGCTGTCTCAAGACAACAACATAAATGGCATTCATATTGGTGCAAGTCTCACACGCAGGAGGAGAAGAAAACATCTATTAAAACATCAGGTTTTGTTTTCATTCAAGATTTAACAAAACAGACAAGTTAAGGTAAATCATCTACATGTATCCTGGCCATGTGTTGGATCAAGATAGAACAGTTGAAAACCATTAAAGGTAAATGTGATCCTAAAAGGTATCTAATGGTAATGGAATATTAGTTCAGGCCAATTAGCTGGTAACTGGCACATATTGAGAACACTGTTGTATAATGGGCAAGCAATCAGAGAGGGAGAGAGAATGAAAGAGAGACAGAAAGATGTGGTAGACCGATCCAATCCGACTGACATGCTTTGTAAGTGTTGATATTAACCGTGATAGTCTTCCCTCTCTGTGGCGGTGTGTCAGGAGACTCCAGCCCAGTGGAATAGAGTACTCAAATCTCTGGAGGCCAGCCCTGTCCCAACATCTATTTTTACTGTCCAGCCTCTGATTGGCCAGCAAGGTGTGTGTGGGAGCTCATGTTGTGTCATAAGGTGCCTGTGTGCCATCTGTCGCCCTCAGTGGAGCCCTTGTGAAGACAGACCACGCCTAGTCAGACTGTGTCGGAGAATGCAAAGCATAACCTTGGGCTTTCCTTACTGTTTATTACTGACAGCCATATCAAGATTATGGAGAGACAGTAGGCTTCAGCTTCTTAATTAGTGTTTTTGATGAAAGCAAAACACCAGTCGTCTTTTGATGAAAGCAAAACAGTCTTCTTTAATACTTAATATTATTTCAAGGGAATCATTGCTGATGCACTATGATCAAGTGCACTAAAATTGCAATAAATGTAAACACATAGGGCTATGTATTTAACCTGCCCACTTTGTGCTTTAGTGCCTTGAATTTGCAGAAAAATGTCAACTTAACATTACACACAAACAGCAGATGGGAACAGTTTTGCCTAGCAGGTTTAGCAACAGGTTGTTGAACATTTGAGTCATTTCTTGTCTGGTGAGAGTAGAAATGTGTTGCGTCACCAAAAGTGTCTTATGACTGAATCACAAAGTTTGTAGCAGACTTGGGTGACTGGATGATTACATTTAGGATCATAGAGGAATACTTACCATTGTTGACTGAAAGGGTGAGAATGATGCTTTTTTATTTATTCTTAACAAATATGCAATAGACATTGGAGGTGAGAACTTAACCCTGTCCTCCCTTAACTGCCCTGCTGCCCAAACCTCACTGTCCTCAGCCCCCCAACCCCACCCTAGTCCCACATAGGATGTTTAAAATATCTTAGTAAAGACAAAGGTAAAACCCTATACACCAATTAAAAGACTTGTCTACATTAAGTACATCACTTTAGGAAAAGCTGTGGCAGATAAGATGCTCAGTTCATTTAAAAGGACTTTTGTTTGACTGAAATGGTGTCCTGGAAGTTAATATCATATAACTAATACCCTATTATTCATATAATTGTAATTTGCTCAACTATTACAAACAGTTGATTTATTTTTCAGCCCATATTTCAAACTGAAGTGCCGTTTATTTATTAGTCCTTTATAGTTTGTAAGGTACTTTGTCATTCTGTTTTGAAAGCTAAGCTACAATATACAGTAAATAGTTCATTATAATTATTATTATCATGTACTGTATGGCATAGCTTCTATGTATACAATCTATGTATACAATTTTTTCCTGTACCAATCCTTACTTTCTTTTGAAAGCATTGGTATTGTAGGTTTAAGACAAAGTCTTATCTGTTGGCCTTGCATAACTGCTTACTGTCTAACCATTCTGTCATTTTGTATTCACAAAAGGGGATGAGATCAGAACATTCAGCGTCAGCATATCTTCAGCAGTATGCAGTACACCAACCATACTGCTCACTCTTTTTCAACTAATCTGATACTCACAAATCTGTTCCACAGTGTCATTCTTAACATGACAGCATTAAGTGTTGAAATACTCCACAGGGCAAGACTGAGCCAGCACAGCTTTGTCTGAAAGGCTTGACTGGTGCTACCCAGCTCCATCTAGGCTGTCAGCGGCATCGCTAATTAGTCAGGACCTGGAAATGTTTTGGAAGAGCACGATTCTGTTGCTTAAGAACGCAAATGGCCTGCTGTTATGGCTTAGCACAATTAGATGTGGCATGGATTAATGAGGGATATCAGGGATGGCCTTGAATAACACTGCTGTCTAACATACTACCGCAGTATCAAGCATGTCATTGTCAATAGGGCCAGAACAGCGTTTTCTAACCATGAGAGAAATCTGCCATGCTTTATTGAAAGTCTTAGCTTTAGTTTGATACTCCGTTTGAGATTGGAATTGAGTGTGAGCATGGCCCCGAGCACAAATATTATAGGCATGCTGCTGCTAAAGTGATATATTTAGCACTACTAATCATAGATTTTTCTTTAAACATCTGAAGAAGTTTTTAACATCACAAAGCTATCAGTCTTTTTCTGAGCTGCTTATTTTAAGTGTTGCCTTTCTGTTAATCATGGCATTTTAAATGAAATAGGAGAAATGAACTGCTTTTACAGTGGAGCGAAGATGAGTCTTGTGTCATGATCAAAGGGGCTTCTTCTGGTATAGTCAGTGAGAAGCAGATTTTACGGCTTGTAGATGCACACAGCGAGAAGAATTGGAAGTCATTAAGGTGGCTCCTGTCTGTGTAGATAGCTAGAGATTCCTTGCCTAAGGTTGGTTTCACTAGTGCTGGCAACACTGTCTCATCCACTAAGAGGGGGAAACATTGTGTGGCAGGAAGGCAGGACATTGCCCATTCTGTGGTGTCAAATTTGAAGTCTGTATTATGCTGTTCATTTCTTCCACAGGGCTGGCTGCTTATACAAGTGACATTGGGTTATTGTTTTGGTATTACAATTGACTATTGTAAAAAATAGGGTCAATACACAGATACGGCTCTATTGTGTTTTACTAAATTAGCCCTTTCTTAAAGTGGAACCACAGAGAATTGATAAGAACTGCAATATAAAATGGTTATCAGTGAGGAGCACAATTATAGAATTGATGTTTCCTTTCTTTGTATTCAAACAGAACCTTTTTTAAAAAGATAAAGAGCTGTTTGAACAATGCTCTTTGATAAAGCAAGGTATCTAAATTCGTTGTCTTGTCTGTATCGACCAAATCAATACTCCTGAGCACTGAAAAATGTTTATACATTCAGTGCCAACATCAGATACTTTAATCATAAGAAAACACCTGAGCTGAATATATCATATATAAACCCTTATACGTGTGATCAGCGCTGATCATGCAATTAGGATGATAAAAGGGATTCATTCTCTAGCTTTCACACTGCAGGCAACCATATCGCTGTGCTGCTGTTTGATGACCAATCTGAGCTGACTGTGAGCTGTAGCACTGATGGTGTTGCAGTGAAAGGCAGAACATTAGTATGCAGTGTCCGAAATTAACTTTTTGGCTCACCTGCCGAGGGCTGGTAAACAAAATAAACTTACCTGCCAAGAATAATTTTATCGGTCAAAATAATTAATATACATTTTTAATAGAAATATGTTATTCTATTCGCTTTCAATGCTATTTCATGTATAAAGTCAGATACTGTGATTGAATGAAGAGACGAGCAGATTCATTAAAACTTGTTCACATACTTCTACAATGGATGTTTTTTTTGTCTTGGTCTTGATGTTGTGGTGGCCTCACAGCTGCTATGTGTTGCCACATGGGAACAACATTAAGTTTCAACTACAGTTAGGCTAGTTATCCATCTAGGCAACAGAGAAACAAAAGTTTAGCCACTACCGCTTTGCATAGAGCCAGCATAACAAGCAGCCAATCAGGAGCCTGTTTGATACATAGCCATTGTTTGGCTTTGATTTGATTGGCTCACAGTCAGAGAGAGTGTATGGTGGACAGCAGGGACAGGATTTGAGAACAGGCGAAGACCAACTGAGGCTTTATCATCTCAAAAAACTGGCCAGTGTGGTGGGTGACCCTTGTTGATTTATTGGCAAGACAAATTTTACCTGCATTTAGTGGTTGGCAGGTGCTAATTTCAGACCCTGTTAGTCTGTGAGGCGGGACATTAGTATGTGATTGACTACTGATATATGTGATGGTTGTGCAAAAGTTCAGCTGTAGTGGACTTTGTAGCCAAGGAAATGATGGGACCATGGGGATCATCCAACATTTCTCTGGTCATAGAATAGGAATGGGCCTCCGGCAACTGGTGTCTGGAGTTGCTGTCAGTGTGTACATGGTTACATTCTCAGCTCTCTAAGCCTGATGAAGGCACATGTTGGTTTTCATTTTCATTAGTGCTTTAATCCAATTAGTGTGTAGCCTGCCTAACCTCTCGTGGATTTGCATCTCCTTCCTCCATTCATAGAATACACTATAAGTGGCTGCACACACTGTGTCATCCTACACAACATAATGAGTACTCAAGTGCTGCTCTGTCTTTCCTCCCTGCCCCTAACTCTGTCTGGCTACATCTGAAATAGTACATTCCCTCCTATTGATCCTCTTCCTGGTGGAGTCACAGGCAGGCTTATCCGGCTCGTCCCAGCTTGTCTGCCTTCTGAATGGACACACAGAGAGAGCTGTGTGCATGTGCCAGGCTTGGGGTTCAGTGTAGTCCCAGGCAGCTTGTGGCTGAGTGGTCATTGTGGCTCCCTCCCTCATTCCCTCCCTCCCTCCCTCATTCCCTAGCTCCCGCTCGGCCTCTTTGTTATTTCAATAATTATCAGGGGTGCATGGAAGTCTGCTCAATTTGCACAGCCTTAGTGTTTATATTCTGTAAAACGTTAATGGCTATCTCACTGGTAGAAAGAAGGGCAGTTACTGTGGGCTTTGTTTTGCCATGGGAGTGCGTCGTGACTTGCACTAGCAGGGAAGTCACTGGAGAACCACCGCAGTGATTCATCTGGAAGAATGAGTTTGTTTGTTTTTTTGCCACAAACTGGTGATTCATCGTGTTTGCGCCAAAGATGTTAACTTTTCAATTATCGTTAATGCCACAGTAACTCCCAATTCTTGTATGCAGTTGCCACACAGGAATCAAGCTGAAAAAAAAAAAAAAAAATTCCTTGCTCAGACCCCAGAATTCAGCCTCTCTGAATCTTTCCATGTCACTGGTTATGCACGTCTCTTTTAGACAGCTTGACAGACTGCTCTCTTTCACTTAATATACAGGTTGTTTTGCTGTACCAGAGCACTTGGCTGGATGAAAATCAAACTGGGAGTTTTGACGTAATTATTATCATTACAATTTCAGAGCATCCAATATCTGTTTCTCATAGCTGACAAAACATGCTTACCCTGGATTATGGTAGCCTTGGTTTGTGTTCATAGAATTGACCGATTTATTTAATAGCCCATAATGAATCTCTTTCCTGTTATTTTCCAGAAGCGTTCACTCCCCTATTTTCTAAGTGTCCCTGCCAGCACAATATCTGCATTTTCTTCTGGCCTTGTATTCAGCCTCCTAAATACTGACTCATTACAGGAGTGCGCAGCATGGCATGATGGGCCACAGACGCTCAGCTCTCCGCCTCCCTGGGCTTTTGTTGTGTGGTGCACAGCTGAGGCAGATGCTGAAGGGCACTCACACTAAATTGCCTGAATGAGGGCGAATTCTGTTGGCTACTGGAGTGGAGTGCACCGCTGCTCATTGAGTCACAGCTCATCTTCAACAAAGAGAGGAGGAGGAAATAGCTCACCAAGGCAGATACCAAGTATTCAGAGACTGTTTATTTGAACTCATTTTTTTTTTGGCCTCAGTGTGGGTCATGATGTTATTCAAGAGACTTATAGTATAGCACATAAACCGAGGTTATGAAGAATCTTCCAGAATGAGGTATCCACCACTGGTGAAACAAAATAACACACACCTCTTTCAAAATTATTTATTGTCCTGAAAATAAAGCATTTTAGGGGTTACTGTTATGAGCTGTTATGAGTCATGTTAAGAAATTTGCTTTCAAAATAGTTATGTTTTTAAGGATATAATCTTATGTGTCTTTGAAGTATAGACTGATGGACTTAAGGTAGAAGCATTTTTCCAAAATGCATATAAAGCATTGAAATCCCCTCATATATTCATGCATTTAAGCTACATGGCTATAAAAGGATCATCCTTTAGGCGTATGACAAAGAAAGAACAAAGGTAACATGGTGTAAAAAAACATCTTATGGCATATGACAATACAGGATACTGCAATATAACAACAACATGTAAACACAAGCACACTTAAACAACAGATAGGAGTCTGAATCATCTTCACTCTGGCAGATCAGTTTTTGCCGCTTTGGCCTTTTTTTTATTCTAATGTGCACTGCCCTGTTACATAACCCATAAATATGCCCGTTATGTCAGTGTTTCAAGTGATATTTTACGCCCTCGTTCACTTGCATGCACCATTCTGCTGCCACAGAACAAATCATGTTGTCCGTTGACTGTGTTTGGAATAAAGACATACTGTATCTGGGTATTTTCATGTGTAAATATAATTCTTTTTTAAGAATTTAAAGAAATAGGAATTGCATCTTAAGCAGCATTAGGGTTTTGTAGATGCCACAGAAAGAAGATTTGGCTTAAATTTGAGGTTTTAAGGATATCCTTAAGGATAAGGATTGAAAGCCTTGAATAAGAAATAATTAAGAACTACTCTCAGTATCTCTGTATCTCAGTATCTCTGTACTGGGGAGACTGGGGTGGTTCCTTTTGGGTTTGGCATATCACCGTTACTTTAAACCTGAAGCACAGATGTACTGAAGCTTCTGGCCATCTGCTATGCGGTCCTGTCATCTTCGCAATGCACAAATGAAATGCCATACAGTGTCTTTGAACCTGGCAGATATTGATGCCTCAGCTTGCAGCTGAGCCTCAAATAAAGTGTAAAATTTTGCTCCTTAAACATCATGTGATTTCACTGTGCAATAGCCATGTGGTCAAGTGGTGCGTCATCATGGCCCAGCCACTGATGGTGATGATGATGTTCATATGAAGTTGTGTGCTCTGTAGTGACACCCTCTTCATGTAAATCCATTCCTTGGAGGCTGTACTGGTGCATCCAATCAGACTGCAGTATGGGGCGGGGGGAGGGAGGGAGAGAGGGAAGGGGAGAGAGAGAGAGAGCGAGAAAGAGGGAGAGAGAGAAGTGATGTCAAAATACGAAGAGAGAGGAGCTGGGAAACACGTTTCCATAGCAACTGGTAGCAGTGAGTATAACTGTGGTTGAGAGGCATGAGCAGCAAGCAAATGCTGACTTGTTCCTTAAAACTGAGCTCCTAGATGCATCCAGTCTGGTGGCCCATGTTAGTTTAAGATTGGGATTTCAGCGCTGTATTTCAAGCATTTGTTCTTAAGAAAATGAGTTGAACGCTTGCTAGTTAATTTCCAATAATGCGTGATTCTTCTTATTGCTAGTGTTTATTGAAACTGTATCAGTGGGTTTTTTGTAACAGATGCAGCTTAACACCTTAATTATATGCCGGTGTCTGCTGCAAAATTTACCACAATTTTAAAATGAATGAACCAACCAAACGAGATGGTGATAAATTGAATCATTAGAAAGAGGAAACTGCTGTGATCAGTTTAAGCTTTGGATTTATCCTTAACAATAGTGGGACTTTTGCAGACCTGAATATTCTTGATGATGTGTCTGCGAGAGAAGACTTGAACTTGTCATAAAACAAAAAAGACTATAAAATGTTTCCAAAGCCCAATTTGGAATGACACTAGCAAGCCCCTGTGACATGTTGATGTTTATTACAATGTTTTGTCTGTGTGATAATGAGCTAGGCGGCTTTGAATAGACGCCATAAATGGGTTTGAGTGGGTGAGTCACTGGCAGCTGCTTGTTAGCTAGCCATACCTTTAATATGAAGGGCTGATCTGATTCGTTTGTTGAGTTTAGTAGATTAGAGATATAGTTAAATCGACAGGTTCATAACCATATGACCCGTGACTGTCAACTTGTCAGGCTTAAAGTTTAAGTGAGTGTGCGTGTGTGTGTTTGTAGGCAGGCAGAATAGATAATGAGCATAATCCCACACAGCAAGTGAAGCGAGTCGCGGGTTGGGTGGAAGCTTACTACTGAATCCCAATAGCACAAGCTGCAGCACCCGAGGTGTTGTTCTAAGATAACTACAGAGGCAAGAGGAAACTACAGAGGCAAGAGGAAAAAGAGGCCAAGCTCTGCATAAATTGAGCTTCTCATCTATATGATATCCTTGCTGTTTATATCTTATCAGTTATTTTCAACACAACTGTGTGGAAAAGTCACTGTACTCCTGCAGGGAATTTTAAATGGAGGTACATCTCAAGCTGGGGAAGGCTGGAGAAAGCTGGGGCTCGGCTACGTAAGAGAAGTTATTTAAGGAATTCCACCAGCAACCACTGATTACTGTGGCCCAAGGATATCAATGCACATAATTCATTCATGAAATAAATGAATACCCCCCTCCACCACCATCTCTGCACAGATGCACACAGACACACACACACACACACACACACACACACACACATGTACACAAACTGCTATCAACTAACAGTGTAATCCCTCATGGCTGTACTAACAGAGGCAGGCATCATGAAACATGCCCCTTAAGTAGAACCACTGAAGAAGAGAGTACACTATATTATGAATTGGAATGTGTGCAGTCATTCATGGGACCTAAACTACAGTTACAGCCAAATAAATGGCACAGGGTATTTTGCATTTTGCTGTATCATGCAGTGACCTGCATTAAGAAACAGCATAGAAATCTGTAACCAGCTCTGTAACTACTACTAATGATACTCTACTAATAATAATAATATAAAATGCTATTCTACCCCATTGTGCTATAAATTCCATTTGATTGCTGTACAACTACTAACACCAAAGCTTTGTTGATGACCTACAGAGACATGAATTATTGACACTGCCAGCTGTCACCTCGAGTCTTGATCAGGCTGCATCCAAATATGACATTCCCCATGGCTAACTGTTACATCACAAATGAACTGCTACTGTCAAGTGCCAAGGATCCCATTTTTCATTCAGTTTTGCCTTTTACAGAAGAATTCACCACCAGCAGCTAGAATTACTGATAACTGCTTTCTTTGAAGAACGTACTTAGAAACATGCTTGGTAGCTAGAATCTTAGCCCGTGAAATTTAGGCGAGCCGTCATCAGCCGTTCATCTGTCAAGTATTTTCAGTCAGCAAACATGGTGTGATTGTAAACAAGAGTTAATTTGTTGCTCGGATTTTGGGACAGACCAGACTTATTCATCCATTTGTTGGCAGCAGATGTCAGTTCCATCCATAACAATGCTAATTGGCTAATAAAGTCTCAGAGATTGAGATCATTCCGTCTAATTCTCTGTCTCTCTGTCCCTTTCAATCGTTGCAATGAAAGTATTGGATGTGAATTGGAAGCTAAGACTATCCCTCTTCTTTGAATTTCTCCGAAAATCTTCAGACAGAAGTTTGATGATGGAAAATTCCATTTGTTCTTGTTTCCCTGTCACAGAAACTCTTTCAAGAAGCATTTGCATGATCATCTGAGATGCATTAATTCACTGTATTACCAAATCTGTTCATCTAATTGTTAAAACAGTTGTTCTTCCATGAAATAATTGATATATACTATGATCATTGTGGGACCTCTATCATATGGCAGCAGGCCAGAAAATGGTCAGGCAGTTGATGCTAGTTATTGTGACAGGGTAATTTTGATGGGGAGGGGATTTTTAAATATTTTTTAACAGATTTCATTCAAGCTCAATTTTTTATTTTTTTGTTGTAAAAAGTGACCTACATTTTTGGAAAAAGAGTCCTAGTCAGAAGAGACATTTCAATATGGAATGTCAAGTTTTACTGCGGGGAGGATTGCATGTTTTCCCAGAACTAGGTCACTCTATCTACTTGAATTGTTTATTTCTCAGTAGGTCTCTTAACCAGCCTAGTGTTGAGGGCTTTAACAACTTCTGCATTACCACATCACCAGGAAGCATACCACAGGGTTGGGCATGTTATCCCTGTTTGTGTGCGAGTTTAAAAAGCCCAAGGTTGGGTTTGCCAATTAAGAAAGTAGTACACAGCACCTTCTGATGCTCTCGGGGCTGTCTTTCTCTCCCCCCCTTTTATTTTTTGAATGCTTGTTCCCTATTTAATACATAACAAAGTTAAACTTCTTCCATGGAATACCCTTTAATCCACCTGCAGGCATACAGTATGCTTGAGTTTTAGGAATGGTGCTTAATGGTGATGCGGGGTGTAATGGTTCACAAAACTCATGGTTCAGTTCAATTGCTATGTTTGCAATATGGCAAGAAAGAAGAAATTAATTTTCCATCTATTAAAATGCAACAATATAAAGTTTGATTTTTTTTTTTTTAAGTAAATATGATGTTCCTTGTGCAATGACACTTTGGAATGAGCATAATGGAGTTATATGTTTTTAGGGTGGCTTCCCAGCAGCATATGGCAACAAGAAACAGCATCAAGAAACGGCAGTGCTTGATAACGTAACACTGTAACATAATGTAACAAAACAAGAAAAAATGGTCACTTAGAACAATTTTGTTTTCAACAAAAAACAGCACCACCAGATAGTTTCACTAAATCTTTCACTCAAATTTTTTTATATTTTTTTTTAGAAAAATAAGTTTGTCCACATTACCTGCAAAGAGCACATATTGGCTCACTGTGACATTGTCACCTGCAGTGGACAAAACCATCTCTTGTGGGGATATACTGTACGCCATGTGGTATCATTGGCCCTCTGCCATTTAAGTGGATCAGCATCCAGGTGAACACAGTCCGCTGCCCTGTATGAGATCACCTGCTCTTCAGTAACCTCTGCCATAGACTTGGTCCCTGGCACCTGGGTCATGAAAGGCTTTCCAAACAGCTCACATCGCAGACTTATTTTCTCCAGGGGATGATGCTCGGTGTGTCAGCTGTCTCTGGGGAGGTGTTGGCCCCCGTGGTGTCTGTAGCCTGACCCTGCAGAATCAAATAACAAAAAATATATTACTCTCTTTTAGCAGGACAAAATATCATGCTCTGCTATGACAATTGAAATTCACTGAATGTAGGAAATATTTGGTACACTCAGTCTCAGCCAGTGAAGTACACTGATGAGGTGAATCCAGGTAAAAGCATTTATCCCTTATTGATTCCCTTTATTGGAGCTGATACCAATCACAGAGGAGGAGATGTAGCTAGATAAGGAGAAGCAGACGAGTTAGAGAAGGGGTTTTTAGCTTTGAGACAAATGAGATGTAGATTGTGCAAAAGGGGATGCAACTCGATATCAGGGAGATGTCCCTGATAGTTTGTACATCCAGTGTATATTATGCATGTATACAACTTATTTATTGTAATAGTCACATTAAAAAAATAATACAATACCTTTTGTTCATTGCTCACATTCTCTGTGATGAACTCATCATAGGCTCTCAGATGAAATGCATCATCCAGGCGTAGCAATGACTTGAATTGCCGTGGATTCTGCATTATAGTTTTCATAGGCAGGACCATGGAAACAGATGGAGAGCTCTCACTGCACATCACGGGGGCCACTGTCTTCAGTAGTTTGATTATTCTGACAACGACTGTTACATCGTTGTCAGACAGACTCACAATATGTTTGACAGTCCTCTTCACTGCTTTGTCTGTCAGTGCAGAGTACACAGCAGCCTACTGCTCAAGATATCTTCGAACCATGCATGTCACGGCTTGAATTCCATCTCGTGGGGACATCTTGGACAAGTTTTGTGGGTTGGAAGCTGCAGCATCTGCGGTCCTCAAAGCATGCGCAGTTGCAGTGCTTTTATGAAAGGAATTCACTTTCCTGGTTATTGCTAGGAGGTGAAAAATCTAGTTCCCTGCCAATGCTTTTTGGGATGTCAGAGTAATAATAAGAGCAAAGCATCCTATCTGTGGCCCCGGTCCACCCACTCCAACTGCATTTGCAATATCTGGTCACAGGAATAGTCACATTAACTCTCTCCATCTTTTGTATTACCACTGCCTCGGTCAGCTCTTCTCCCATGGTTTGACCATTGTGACTCTCAGTGAAGAACGGGACTGTTTGTCTCCCACTCAACCATAATATACTGTGCTGTTATCATCATGTAGCTCTCTGTAGCTGTAGATGTCCAGCTCTCTGTGGTTAGAGCAACAGAACATGCCTTTGACAGTTCATGTGATTTTGATCTTGTGGTTTTTCTGCTTGGCAGCAGTTACCAGCTGGTAACCATCTTGATTATTTTAACTCGCATGTGCCTAAAACTGTGTCTGTAAGCCCACAGATAGTGCTAATTGGCTACTTGGGGATTACATACTATCTGTAATATAGCAGCCTATATTGCTACGATTGATAAAGTTGTGCTTTATATCAGCCTTCCTCTCTTTCTGTGGAGGAATCCCTTTGATGGGGTGTTAAGTTGGTTATGTATAACCCAAACCATAACAACGGATTGTACGATGTCTTTTAATAAAAAAAAAAAAATTATTTGCCTGATCTCATGTTAAAAAAATAAAGTAGTTAGAGTAGAATAGTGATCTTTATTCCATGTACTTGATGTAGCTACATGTGGGCCCTCTACTAAATGGGTCAGTACGAATACATGTATTGTTACACCCCCAGTGATGATTGACATTGGGGGAACCCTGTAATTACCACATTAATTCCAAGCAGAAAGACCATCATACATTAAAATAAGATGTGGAAGCTGGGTAGCAATTTAAACTGGGGCCATAACCTAAGATATCAGAAACTTTTGGAAATGTGTGCACTATTGAACTAATTATCCATAAATGAGACACTGCCCGTTAAAGGGATGAACAGAATCAAGGGAGTCAAAGAAAGTGTATTTAACAATAAAGTAAACCTTTCCATCAGGCTGTGCTAGCTATATTTTAAAATGAGTGCTACAGGCAAGGATGCAGTTTTCATTCTGAAGAAAAACACTGAGGGTAATTAATCAAGGTGAAAACTAGACAGTAAAACTATGCAATTCTTGCAAAACTGTATGGATGACTCTCCACTAAAGATACTCCCCCCTCTTCCTCAAGTGCATACTCCTGTTAACTTGTCTGCGGTTTGGAGAGCCCTGTGCTGTCACAGCCTACTTGGGTTTTGAAATGGAAATGGCCATAAGGGATCCCCATTAAGATCAAATTTCTAAGCTAAGCAATTTCTTCTTGTAATTTGGTCACTCTCTGCCTTGAAAATATCTCTGCCCTATAACTGGACTCCAGCTACAGTAGCTTGTTAGACACTTCTTAAATTTATGAAAAGTGAGCTGTTGGTTAGAAAGCAATTACTATGCCTTGTTCATAATCTATGAAGAGGAGCCATGGCTCTGTCTCCGATCTGAGAGAACCAATTAGTGTTTGGGCTTGAGAATAATTTAACTGTTGGAAGAATCCCAGACCGAGCAGGTGTGTTGCTCTGGTTTCGTAAGGCCTTTATCAGTTACATTATACATTATAGCATTCTAGAGAAACGGAGGACAATATTTAGAGAGAGAGGGGGAGAGAACATGGGGGGGGGGGGGGGGGGGGTAAGCGAGAGAGAGAGAGGGATATCTTGTGATGGAATTCCCTTTGGGTCTCTCATCGTTCTCTTGTCAGCTTGCTTGGAGGATATTAGAATGGTTTTGCACTGTTGGTTTTAATAGAAGAAAAGCAATCTTGTGAGGAAGTTATAATTTGCTCATATACTGACAGCTTTGACAAT
Organism: Centroberyx gerrardi; assembly: GCF_048128805.1. NCBI lineage: Eukaryota > Metazoa > Chordata > Actinopteri > Beryciformes > Berycidae > Centroberyx > Centroberyx gerrardi. The sequence continues at coordinate 22,625,436 of NC_136002.1, forward strand.
CTGGTTTCTTAGTTTCCAGTGAGATTTTATGACATTAGCTGAGAGCTCACACTGATCAGATCAAAGTTTGTGCACTTGAGCTGGAATGTCACTGGTTACTGCAGTAGAAGAGGTTTTTTTCCCGATGTTAACCAAACGTAGCCAACACAATTCTAAACAGTATGAACTAGGGTAAAGACCTTCAGACACTGACATTTCCATGACAACTACTACAAGCCTAGCTAGCTTCTGGCCAATCACACAATCAGAAAAGATCTGTGCCCTACGCAGCTGCCTGATTTGAAGCTAATAGCCCTAATAGTGTACTAATAGCTAATAGTGTCCTACTTCAAGGATGATTAAAAAGGTGTTAGCAGATGGGAAATTTATTACAAATCTAAACATGTACAGCAGTGTAGCTGCAATATTATATTGGATAGAGGCTAAATAATGAGCTAGCCAGCCGAAAAGAACATAATAATTTGCAGTCTGGCACAAAATATTGCATCATTGCCGACGGCACTGTGTGGCTTCTTCCAGCAGACTAGTGCTGTATTTACGTCATATAGGTATAACTGTCACAAACATCTTGATGGTCAAAAACAATGACCTGGAAGTGTTCACAGCTTTGCACTTTGTTTATGCATTCTAGGACCATCTGAATGAGTGGAACCATGTGGAACCCAGCTATTTTGATTAATGGCCAAAATGCTTCACGAACCTTAGTGACATAGATAAGAATAATACACTAGAATCAGCATTGTTCTTTTGTAAGCTGTTCAGAACATGACACTGAATGACTGCTTGGGTTTAATTTATTTTTGCTTTGAACATCATCTGCTGCTGACAAAAATGAAATGTTGCTCATTTAAAAAGACTTCAAACAACGGAATTACTGTGATGCGTCCAGCCATATATAGTCCATGTATGTGCTTTAAATTGACTCAGTCAGGGTGGGGATGATCTGACAGCAGAGATGTTGAAAACTGATGTGCTGTTCGAAGCCTACATAAGCTTTTACCTTACACTGCAACTGCCGTGGGATAATGAGTTCACATCAATCTCACTTCCTCATATAAATGTATCTTGGTGGATAGAGATTTTGATATATTAAATAGATGTTTCAGGGGTCGTTGTTGGAATCGCTCGCCATATTGGTCCCGTCTGATTTTTAACTCAGCTGCGCATTGGATGCCCTTTGACGGAACTTGTTTGCTGTTTGGTCTGCGAGAACAGCGGGGAATCAGCTGGCGTGCAAGATCAGCTGAGGTAAATTTACAAAGTAGCTCACCCAAAACAGCCTGCTAGAGAGGGGGGAATTATCAGCAAACGAGAGAGGTAACTATGCTCTCTAATTGTCTAGCTAGATTATTGTCACTGATCTAACAGACTCATTTATTCTTTATGTTCAATTTCCTTGGTTTCATAGGAAATTATCTATTTATTTTATTTATTTAGAGCGTCAGTACAAGAATAAACACTGATAACACTAAAATACATTTTTGCAGATCTTTAAAGCTGCACTTTATAACTTTTGCATTTTGGTTGTGCCCATGGCTGCGAGTGGTAACTGTTATGTTGTTTTTGCCTCCAGTTGCCTCCAATTGCCATGTATCCCTCCCTGTTGCTTTATAGTGATGTCATCAATCTACAGAAATAGTCCGAAATGTATTCAAGCCAGGTAATACGTTTTTTTCATTTGAGTAGGCCTACAACTCCTTTATGGTCATACAATGCTAATGTGGCCACAAACATCAAAATAGCTTTCTTGCTAAAATTAGAAATGAGTGGGTCACACTGATGAATGAATATTAACTCTGTACAATGCATCTCTAAGGAAAGCTTGCTAGCTACCCTAGGCTAATGATGTTACTACTGCCATGTAGCCGTGTAAACACGATTCAGTAAAGATACATGAATCGTGAGGAACACAGCTTTATACATAGGATCCAATATTTGTCCCAGTCTATTGCTTCTTGTCTGGTTGCAGCAAAAGTCTACGACATTGCTTGTTTGCCAAGGATATAGGTTATACTTATTTATTTCGGGGACAATGGCAGCAATCTGTTCACACAAAAAACAGTGTTTGAAACTGACAACCAACATACTTTTACATTGTAATTGTCACTGTGCTGTGTGCGTCTAACTGTCATAGGACTGCAGTGATGAGGCTCTAGAACGGCCTGCACGTCCCCAGCTGTCTGGAGATGTAGAGGTCATGGCCATTACACTGCACCTTCAGGGAGAACTACTCAAGCTAATCCTCAGGATCCCATTGTTTAATTTGTATATGACTGGTATTTGTATTCGAATTGATTTTCTGTTTGTGCAATAACATTTTTGTATGATGTTTGCTGTGCGTGTAAAATCCCTCTGAAAAAGTTCTATTGCTTTTATTAGAGGCACTTCAGCATATAAGAAAACAAAGGCATTGATAAAAAGTCACACACTCCAAACAATAGCAAATTACTATTTACAAAACAATCAGCGGGAATGTATCCACCCTTCTGGTTTGCACATGCTGGTACATCTGACAGGGCCTCTCTCCAAATTATGCTTCATCTCCTTGTTGTAATCAGGACATATCCTTAGACAAAGATGTGAAAGCAAAAACCATTAGACTTGTCACCATTTATTTTTAGATAAAAAATCAAATCACATGATACTCTACAAACACACGTTCTACATTAAATTGGCTCCACATGCTAAAATGCCCATATGGACTAAAATGTGGGCAATCGAGAGAGCCCTAAAAATAGCTCTTGTCTGAACCCATTGGAGTGTTGATGTCTGTAGCCTGGTATTTGCTGGCTACCTATGGTTAGTTTACTTGTGCTGTGCTATAGGGTGCAGGGCCTAACCGCTAACTACTGTTGGTAATGCTAGGCTAACGCTGCCACCACATGGAACTGTTGTTCTCTGGAGCTTTAGCAGCTCTCTCTCTGCAGCAACGCAACCTCTCCATATGCAGAGATGCTGAACACATACAGAAACCAACAACACTATGTGGTGCTAGGCTAATTTACCCATATGTAACTACACTGCTTAGCTTCTAATGCCAGGTTAACAACATATCCTTATGGTAACTGCAGTAATGAGGCTACAGCCAATATTTATACTGCTAATAATCATTGATGGTAATCAAAATTTCAGAGTGTATAATAAATAAATTAAAAAAAATGTATTTGTCTCTGCTGCTACATCGGTTCTGTTGCCTTGCTGTTCCTTGAGGTCTTTCCATTGATTAGGCAGCATTGATATTTATTCTTGTTTTATTGCACTGCTTACCACTCATCTATTTTGCTTGGAGGTTTTCCAAAGATCTAATGGAATGCTCTATGGATGGTATTGTCAGTCGGTTGGTTGGTCGATCAGTCGGTTCACCACTTTATGGGTCACGTGGCCCGCAGGTAGTTAGATTGCAGACTCTCAAGCGGGAGACCGGAGATCCATTCTCAGCAGAGACGCTATCACAAGATTCAACGTTGCGGGGCTGTTAAGACTTGTTTCTGAAGGTGGAGGTGGTGAAACCAATCTTGAGGAGCTGCTTCTGCCATGCAACACTGCGGCTACTACAATCCAAAACAGTCTGCTGATCGTGCCGTAATTCTCTTCCTTGTTTACCTTATATGTAAGATTTCCCGCCACTGGTCATTCCCGACTACAGGGGCTAGAATGCAATAATAAACAATAGAATGCAATAATAAACTTAGATTGAAAATATGGCTTTATTTTATCATGGAAAATATACATAATGCAGCTTTAAGTTTTGGATCTTAGTCATGGTCTTAGTACACAGGTGTGTGTGTGTGTGTGTGTGTGTGTGTGTGCGCGTGTGTGCACACTGCTTCTGGATAAAAATTCTCGGGGAGACAGTCATTTAGTTCTGAAATTACTTGTCAGCGTCTAGCTAGCTTCACATTTGACAGTGAATTGTAAACATTTCCACACTGCATGAGTTATTTTCTGAAAATGATGAGTACATCTCAGGCGTCAATATTCATACATATGTATTTTGAAAAACAGCAAGATTTAAGATTTTCATGACTGCATGTATTTGCTGGGGAAACAATGCAGGGGAGACAATTTTGCAGATGTGTTAAACCTGTTAAATCAAACCCTAAATCACAGTTTTGAGCTGTATACCTGTTTGTATGTATTTGTATTGTCCATGTGAATCCTCGACAAGAGTTCACTATTTCCAAGACAATATCATGGAGATGTTTTTAAGGCAGAAAATCATAGTGTTCCTGTCCCCCATGGGTTCAAACTGAACACCCTGCTGATCTCCTGGCCCTACCCAATCTGTGATGTAAAACCAGATACCAGATGTAATACCAAGGTGCTATTGCACTGAGTGCATTGAATCTGATTCAAGTAGAAAATTGTTGCCACCCCAACTAGAGATTGATCCATCGATGCAAGGACGACTATCCTGGTCAAACTTGCACTAGTTGGTGCTAGATGGGTGACAGAGCCTGCATTGTTTATACTTTTCTAGCTCCTTGTTAGTCTTGTTTGTTCATATTTAGTGTTGAAAGGTTTGGGATAGTTTAGTTTAGGTAGCTGTATTTCAATTGTTGCGTATGTTTGTAATCTTATTATTCACACAGCCATAGTCTACAACCAAGATTGGGATTTTGTCAGAGTGTACTGCTATCAAGATATAAATAGCAGGCAAATTAATACATTTATGAGTAGTTTGCATCAGTTGGCACTTTGCCCAAACTATAGCCCAAGCCACAACGAAATAATGAATTTTGACTCCATTCTTCCATTCTCTCCTGCACCTCCATAGCCTTGCCCCCTAAAGGCTCTGCTGCTGCCCCAGGGGCTTGAGCTAAAGACGGCACAGCTAGCAGTTCAAATTGATAAGTCTCCAAATCTCCTCTGTCCTCTGGTTTAATATCAGATGGGGAGGATTCTGAAAGAAACAAGTCCTCCACCTCAAATGACTCTCAGTGGCTTAAGTGCCGTGACAGTCAGTGTCACTCTCAATAGCCTATTCGCATTTTTCAAAATGTGTTTTAGGGTTAGGCTTAGGGTTAGAGAGGCTGAAAATGGTGTACATCAGTACTCTTTAAATGGACATTTGATTGATTGATAAATGATTATATTATAATATTATTATCATATTATATTTAAGATTAGCCTATTATTTTTTATTTTTGTATTTTTTAGTTGAGGACAGCCCTATTTTCCACTCCAATTATTTTGTCTTTGTGGAGTGTATTTTCTTTGAGTGCCACATTTTTGACAGCACTTTACATAGCTAAGATTTCCCAGCAAGTTACTAGGCGATCTAACAAGCCTGCATGCAGTGAACCAATGAACTGAAGTTGTATACTAATTAAGCAAAACAGAGTGTAGACATTTTTTAGACCCTATTACTATCAATGTCAAAAACCACAAATCTGGATTGTCTTTCTCATCCAGTCTTTGATGTAGTGCTGCAGTCCTTTACTGACAAAGATACCTTGCTTTCATCTTGCCAGGCTGACAAGCATGAGTTCACAGAAATGTGTGAAGCGTCTTAAATGTTTTATTTGTGAATGCACATGGGCAGTACAGCCTTGGTTGTTACTTACTGTAGTTTCAAGTCAACTGTATAGTGGCGGTGTTGGCTTTATTTCTGTAGAGAGGAAAGAATGAAAACTGCAGGCAAAATAGGGTCTGTCTTTTTTGGCAATTAGGGCTGCTAAAGCCAAAGCTGCCATAGTCCATCTCTTGTTGGGACTTTCTGTGATGTGTGTATGTGCAGTGTTTTCCTCAGACTTCCTGCACTGCCATTTCCATGGTGGTGGAAATGTTGATGTGTGTATTTTTGAAGTTATTTGAAAGCATACAGCCACAAGGATTATATTTTGCAGAACTGGGTAACATGGCTAACATATCACAGTCAGATGATGTTTTTCTCTTTGCTGATACATATTACACTTTATTAAAAATGCATGACTCCAGCAGGTCAACCGTAAGAGGGTCTCCCGTATGTTGATTACAGTTGGGCAGCACACCCAGGGATACAGTCAAGTCAAGTTTATTTGTTTGGACCTAATCACAGTTATAGTTTCAAGGGGCTTCACAATGCCGACATTATGAAACAATAAATGAAAACGATAAATAGAAATGACAACTCCTAACCTTAGACCCTCAATGAGAACAAGGCAAAACTTCCAGGAAAGCCTCATTAGGGGAAAAAATGGAAGATACTTTGGGAAGGGCCGCACAGAGAGGGATTCCCCTTCCAGGATGATCAGGCGTGCAGTGGGTGCCGAGAGTGGGTAGATCAAGATTAAATATTGATAACAAGATGGAACACAGTAAGAACGCTTGGGTGAACGTCTGAATCTGGCACCAGGGCATCAACTCCAACTCAGTCACCATTGTCATTGTCGTCATCAAGGTCATCATAGGAATGACTGGATGTAGGAATAAAAAACGTCTTGCACAGTGCAATCATCTGAATACGACACTGATTAGTAGGAGATACATTTTCAGCACATATCTAATCTTTCATGCACTGATTCCAGTTTGGTGATACTGTCTATTTTGAGATTTCATGCTTGGAGAAACTAATCCTCTTGGAAATGGATAATAATACTCATCTGGTCATATGAAGCTTTGATGTTTGCACACAGATATGATAAAAACAAGGGTTAGTCAGCCAGTAAATTAGTTTTGGAGACATTCTAGGTCTGTAGATAGCCTAATTGTTGTCTCTGTGTACAATGTGAGCCGATTTGGTCAGTAACTGACTTTGAACTGGCTGATGACATCATCTTTCTACAGAAACAAAAATAAAGGCAGCAAGGTGCCATAGTGTCTAGGGAGGCCGTCCTTCAAGCAGAAAGCCCCGGTTCAAGCCCTTGTAGCAGCAAGAATCAGGGTCCTCATCGGTGCAGTGTCCTTCAGCAAGACATTGAATCCATACTAGCTCCACTGGTGCTGGTGCTGGTGAAAGAGAACTTCTCCCTCGGGGATCAGTAGAGTACAGAACCAGCGAGATGGCTTATGTGTTTTATATTTCCTACATTTTGGCAAGGAAACAAAAGGAACTGTCAAGTACTTTCAAAGGACTTTCCATTTACACTACAAGAAGTTGGATTGCTCAGCATACTGTAGCTTAATGACGACACATATTCGTTCGCCATTTATCTCTATTCCCTCTATTCATTACCAAGGCCATTTCTTCAAGTGTATGCCCCATTTCAGCCATCCATCAATAGATAGGGAGACAAAGCCATTAAGGCTCCACCGTGTCAGGTCCCCTAATGCAGGTGGAGAAAGCCTCAGAACAGTCAGGTCTCATAGCTACACACACCAGTCATGCAGCTTTCATCTGAATTGTAAAATGGCTAGTGAGTGAGACTAAAACTGCCCTCAGGCTGTGTCTTCTCCAGTCAGGAGCACTGGATCATGGGGATGATGTATGGGAGTATTCAGACAGGTTTCTGTGAAATGGAATGCCTCCATGACTGTGTTTTAGAATCATTTTTGTTGTGAATTTGTAATATTGTCCAGATCTGCCAAGGTGCTGAACATGGAATAAAAGCTTTTTTAGGACTAGTGATTCAAAGTCTGTAGAACTGGCATTTTTTGTTGATTTATATTTAAATTGTGGCTATTTGTCTCTGTGCAAAATATATTTTTGTTGCATTTGTCTTAGGGTTTTGGATGCTTTCTATCTGATATCGTGCCAACCATGACTGTGTTAAATATTAGAAGCTCACAATTTTGAGCATTTCTTTGGGCTGATTAATGTCTTAGCTATGTACTAGCCTTGTGCCTCTCAGATTAATCACTTTGATCATTTGGATAATTTTTTGGATAATCCATAATAATTTTGATTATTTTCAAACAGGGTTTTATTTTCCTAGTTTTTGCCATCATGCCGATTCATTCTGATAAAAATGACTTCACTGTAGAGTTATACGTATCTCTCAGTTTGCAGGGAGCACTGCTCTCCAATATAATCCAACAGGGCCAAGGGAAACTACAACAGTCAAACCCAAAAAGTGACTAAAACACCCTTTCAACACAATAACACAAGTCATTAAATAGCTGTGGTTGAACAATTATCATACATTTCAGCTATAATAGTCCATTAGATGCTTTATGCAGTTGGCATTGCTCACACACTCCCTGGTTACTCTGCTGGCTGCCGTTTCTGCCGTATTTACATCATACTGGAAGAAGCGTGTGGAAGAAAATTTAACATACATGTAACAGCTTAACTGGTCTCCCTCGGGGAATGCACTGTTTCATGATGAATGGTTACCTCACTGTAACCTTTGGAGACCAGTTAAGCTGTTACATGTATGTTAAATTTTCTTCCACAAAGCGGAAGAAGGGGATGGCATTTTGTTGCTTCGTTGCTGGAAAGCGTTTACATGTTTAACTTTTTGGAATGCCCACATCCAAAATAAGTTTTATTTATGAATTTTAAATAAACCATAAACCAACTGCAGCAGATGTGCTTTTCATAAGTAGGGTGATTGTATTAATATGAATATAATAATAATTTAGATTTTTTCATTACCTTGGACTGCTGTCATCGGTGGATTCCCTGCTGTTTACAGCTTGAGTTGACACAGTTCCACAGTTTGTGGTGCTAAGTAGGAGATATTGGAGCCCACCAGGAGGTTGAAGGGAAGATTTTTTCCCAGTCGGCAGTTAGTATATACGGTAAATCCGATATGACGTAGCCCGTGTAGCAGTCAGTTATCTGCTCTTGTTACAGTGCCATGCAATGAAAACATCAGTTTGCTAATTTATGCAATTTAACATACTTATCAGTTTTCACAAATACTTTCAGTGCATTTCTCCTTCAATTTAAAGCACTCACTACCATGGCTTAATCTTTTATGAGTTTGATATTTAAAACTCTGACCGTTTGGAAAAGCACTGGCTCAGATTTTCCAGTAGCTGCCCTGAGGACTGGGAATAGCAATTAAATAGGCATTGTTATGCAAATACATTTCAAGACAGAGCCAGTCCATCCTTGCTCAATTTTTGAGCCAGAGCCCAGTGGTGAAGCTCTGCCTAGTGGGCTAATATGCAGCCAGGGAAGTCAGTAGGCCGACTGTCTCACATTAAACCTCACTTTTTGATTTTCTGTGTGATAGAATGCTGCTGAGCCTTGCTGATTTATACATTCCATTAAATCATGCCTATAACCCAAACTTATCTTGAGGAGGATTAGATTCATTATTGGAGCAACCTATGATTTGCTGCCATTATCCCAAGACCTCAACTAGTACCTGACGGAACACCCCGCATGTCCTCTGGGTTCAGACAGAGCAATACATAGACAGTCGTGTCAGGATGCAAAGTTATTCTTTCCTAAGATTGATATACTTGGCAACATGATCAAGTGTTTAAGTGTCTGCTGGCAGCAATTGAGAGTAAATAAATTGAAACCAATTCTTTACTCATTAGGAAAGAGATCAAATTGGCTTTGGATCTGAAGGAGAACAAGTCCAGAAAGGATTGTTACTGAATAGGCACAAATTAGGCCAACTAGGGCAAGGATTGGGAAACACAAGCAGAGGTAGGCCAACACTTTGCAGTTCCACCAAAGAGACTCAACACCAACATTATCTGTTATTGTGGTGTTACACTCAGGGGTCAGCTGACTTTGTAAGGCTTACTGTGCCATGGGAATGCATAGTAGATGAGGCATGTGAAAGAAAGACAGACAAACACACTGAGCTAGTGGCTGAGCATCAAGGCTGGGAAGCCAGAGTATGCCCTGATGAAGCTGGGTGCTGGATGATTTGTAGCCACATCCACCACCAGTTCATTTAGGGAGATTGGGATTTGTAGTCAGAGCCTACTTCAGGCCACGAAGGCAACTTCAGCAGTAGCCAAAAAGAGCAGCCAGATGCAGCCAGGCTGAAAACAAAGGCCAGGTAGAAGTTTTTAAAGTATGTAAATTCATCCTATGACTGAGATAGACTGAGAAATCTACTTTGCACTCTCAGCTCCAAAACTTCCCATTAAGGTTCAGTGATGTGTTTCTGATCTGGTGATTGGGGAGGCGATGGAAGGCATTTGACTTCTTCTTGGTGTTCATGAAACCACTGTTGAGTTAAGCATTGTGTATGGGGGCATATCATCTTGGAATATGGGAACAGCATGAGGTAACATTGTTTTCACCGTAGGGTGCACCTAGTCCTGTTAAATAGTCCCATATTCTTTGGCCACCATATGACGAACGGGTCCAGGTGTTGTGCTTCTTAGACCAGGTTATGTGTCTTTGTGTGTTGGCCTTGGACACAAGCAGTTTCTGAATGCCAACTCTGCCATAAATACAGTACAGTTTTGTTGAGACTATGCCACAGAAGTGTATATTAAATTCTGTGGTAATTTTTTAGCAACTATCCTGTTAAGTCTCTGTCTATCCCCGTTGAGGCTTTGAAATTGCAACCACTGGTCCTCTTTGCCATTGCAGTTTGTTCATGTTTGGCATATGTTGCTATGATTGCCACATTACTCAGTTACTTAGTTGCTTTGCAAACTCTGTTAATTGCCTTATGTTTGATTTAGTTACTTCAGTTTGATTCAGACTTTTGATTTAGTTACTTTAAAGTTAAAGTCTCTTCATGTGGTGTCTCTGTTTTGTGTCCATACCTTGTAGTTTCTGAAAAAAAATGTATCTTATCTTACTGCTGAAAGTATCTTAAGCAGTGCTGCACTCTTAAGCAGTGCTGCCCTCTTTTTGTAACACATACCAGCATGTAGCATGTTTCCATGTTCCTGATTTTGTATTTTATCTGTTTTTCTATTTTCAGTTTCACTGGAAGTGCAGATCACCCCTGGCCACGGTGAGATCAGTGTCGGAGAGTCCAAATTCTTCCTGTGTGAGGGTAAGTTTATCAACACTGTCCTGACTTTGAGTGTCCCAAAACCATTTCTACCTTTCAGTAATGCTACGGCATAGAATAATTTGGGCTGAGAAGAAACAATTGGCCGAATAAGGTCTTTTGTTATTCCGTATATGCTGTAGGCTAATAATAATATCATGTTCATATATCAAATCAACTGTCCTTGCTGCCCGAGTCAAGGTGGTGTGTTTTTATAGATGTTTATGTAATCAATCAATGCAGTGAGCAAGTGCATAACTAATTTCATTTGTGCTGCTTTTTACTATGTACAGTTGTGGGCGTTGCCAAGCAAATAGACTGGTTTGGACCGAGTGGGGACAGGATAGAGCCAAACAGACCAGACATAACAGTAACCCGTAATGATGAGTCATCTTCCACGCTCACGCTCTATAAAGCTGGGACTGACAATGCAGGGACATACAAGTGTGTAGCTGCCAATGGAGACCAACAAGCAGAGTCAACAGTCAAAGTGAAAATCTTCCGTGAGTATTTTCCTCATTGTATAGCCTACATGTCCTGCTCCAAATTAGTGTGGTATGAGCACAGTACATTTTAAAAAACTTTGACATACGAAAAGAAGAAAAGAAAGAAAATATCCGGTGTATTGAAGGTATAGTTGTATTTTATTGACTGCTCAAGGGCAACACATCATTCTTTTTCTGTTCAAGTGAGGATAGATTTTTCATCAGTTCAATAAACGCTCGGAAGACCATTAGAGGGCTGCTTAATGATCCTGTCTGTTGTGCATTTCTTCTGAGTAATGGCTTTTATTTCCCATGTTTGCCAAGCATCAGCAAATGTCCATCAGAGATGAAATCTTTTGAATTTCCAAAAAGAACTTTCTTGTGTTATTTCAGCGCCTATTGTAGCTGAAAATGGTTTATTATCAGACGAAGTGGGCACCCATTTAGGATTTCCATATGAAAATCCATTTCATATAACTGTTGCAAAAGAAGAAAGCAATTTCAGTGGCTGGTTTGCTGTTTTTCAGGAAAGTATTTCATTTTGGTTCAGTAAATGTTAAAGTGTTTAGAGCAAATGTTAAAGTTGGACAAATTCTACTATTTGTAAATATTGATTTTTTATTTAGTTTTGTCACTTTGTACAGCAACAGTAAAGAGCTTTTGGTTGCTGGAGGATGTGATTGCAAAAGGAAATCGAAAGATTGATAGATGTCTTCTGGGGGGAAGAGGCAAACACACTGAAAATTGATATTATTATACAATTAGAGGTCACTGAGTTTCCAATTAGAGGTGCACTGAGTTTTCAGATCCAATATGAGCATTGATTACTTTATCAAGGAGATTGGCCAATACAGTTATTCATGCCATGTATTATTGGATATTTAAAAAATAATTACAGGAACAAGTGCATCCATTGCGTCGTATTCATTTGATCAAATTATTCACTGACCATTGTATAACTATCCACAATGAAATAAAAAAGTAAATAATTATGAAAAATGATAATAAAAAAGGAAATATACTACATAACAGAGTAGAGGATTCAACTTTTTTCCTCTTTTCACTGGTCAAACAGCTTATTGACAGACTCTTCAAAGCAGCCTATTCAGAATAGGTTAGCAGATAAATCATAGTGTGGTAGGTTTCACCAAATAAAACAGAATGGCATTTAGCCTGCATAGTTGAGACTCTTCTATAAACAATAGGTACTGTGCCTATGAACTTCAAAAATAGCAGCATTTCACTACGTTCACCTGTCAGGAGACATTTTTCCTCCCACCAGAAAAGTTTGATATTGTCCCAAAGCACATGCAATTAAAGTATTGTTGTCAGGACAGCTTCCTTGGCTGATCCAAGTAGAAGTACTTGGGAGCTGGATCAGTGTTGATCCAGATTCTACAGATACTATCAGTGCACCTCTACTATAATACAGTAATACAGTGTAATACTGTAATTTCATAAACAGGTTTCTCACAGGTTGTCAGTTTGATGGATTGGTGGTCGGGGTTGGGGGGCTCAAACTATTCCAATAATGCTGGACTTGATGTTGTTTATTCAGTTGTGTGTATATATCCAAGGCTATATTTTCAGTGTTTTTATTGACATTTCATACATAATGTGGCTAATGAGGCTAGAATTTACTAACTTGCCACTGCAACACTGGCTGACTATTATACTTCGATTTTCTTATCCCTAGTTTTGTGAAACAAATACAACATACAGCTAATTACAAATAGAGCGCCACTCGAGTGAGCACTGAGCGCTCCTGTGACTAACAGCATGTGCTGTGTCATAGGCGCAATGAATTATAGTTGTTGTACTTCACTAACAAGCTTCCAGTGCTTGACAGCATGTTTGTTCTTTTTTTGGAAACTATATTGAAAAGAAACGCCAGGCTTAAACGCCAGCTTAGTGCATCATGGCACCCGAAATCAATCTAAAACAAAAATTTGTTTGGGCTGCTGTTAATTTACCTGGGCAGACCATCCAAAATATAATCAATATACAGGAAACCCTGAGTGTTAACTCCCAGACTAGGCCTATAATACATTAAAATTAAGCCTTTATTATTTTGGGCCTTTAATTTTTTGTGACAAATTTAATCAGGAACAAATAAACAATAACAAAACAAATGTATCGATATAAACACAGTGTGTTTACATTGCCAAGCAACTGTATGACCACTGCCTAATTATTATATTTAACATTAGTATTGTTATTATTATTATTATTAGTAGTAGTAGCAGCAGTAGCAGTAGTAGTAGTAGTAGTAGTAGCAGCAGCAGTATATAATTTCATTTATACACACTTTTATGAACAAAGTTACAAAGTGCTGTAAAACAAAAGTCAGAAAATAAACAGGCTACTTACAAACCACCAGCTATCAGAAAGGACAAAGACTGCTGGCTCCATCAGGTCTTGCTCAGAAGATTGAATCACAATGCGGTCACATAAAGAAGCTGGAGCACATTAGGCACCAGTGCAGCAAAACAGACAAAAACAAACGGCTAAACAATATCACAATATCAATTTTCCACATCCACATCTGATGTATCTTTGACCTAAACCAATATCATTATAAAATCATACTGGTGCCCAAGAATCATACTAAATGAAAACTGTTTTTAATGGTGTTTTGATGATGATCATTAGGCCACTGAGTAAAAAATGTTTTGCATGTTATTTTCCAGAAAAAATCACCTTCACAAATGCACCCTCACCCCAAGAGTTTAACGAAGGAGACAATGCCAACATTGTCTGCGATGTCATCAGTTCGCCTCCTCCAACCGTCCTCTGGAAACACAAAGGGGCCAGAATCCAGATGGAGAAAGACGGTAAGATATCACTAGTCAGCATGGGGATCACTGTTCTCCTCTTTCATCTGCTATTGTGCCAGCCCTTGTCATCTGTTTTCACTCAGCCATTCTTACTATTCCCTTCTGAACTGTCAGGGTTTTTTTTTTTTCCGTCTCAGTAGTTCTTTGACAATGAAAGCTGATGGATATGAATACCTACTGTATATGAATATTTAGTTTGCTTACAGAGGCAGTTTGTCACATTTTGTCCATTGAAATGTCTCTAAAATCTTATCAAATTGGAGAGATCGATGAATGTAGATCCTCTTGTCAAAAGCCAGTCATTACTAAACACTTAATTTCCCTAGTTATGCTGCTTTCAAAAACTGGTTTAGAGGATGGACAGCAAGAAATGTAATCTCATGTTTGTAAATCTCTATCATGGGAGTTTGTATTTAGTCATGGTACTTGTGTGTAACAACGTTATTTGGCCAGAACATGACCAAGGAGCAATATTTGTAGATACTATGGACAGGCAAACACAGACTTGAGGCCAAGCTCTCATGACAAATAACAAACAGCATTTTTAAAGCAAAAATCCAACCTAAAGCAGAATTCTGAATATACTAACTAAACTAAATATTCATATGGGCATTCATAAGTCAGTCTGCATTGTTGGAACATGAAGTTCTCAAAGCTAGAAACAGATGCATTAAAGATCATAATTATATCACTCATTTAATGAAAATGATAGGAATTTCCATTCTGCTGTTAAGAATTCACTTTTAGATTAGGTTAGATGAAACTTTAATGATCCCCAAGGGGAAACTGGGCCGTTGCAGCAGCAAGTAGAAGGATATACGGTAAATAAGAATAGAACAAATATATAGCACTGAAGATAACAACAAGCACCAACAACAAGAAAACATACTTGGAACACAAACAAATAAATAAAGATAGTAAGACAGAAAGCATCTTTGTTGACAGATTTACAGGTTAGTAGAGGATTCAATACACATCAGCTCTATTTTTGTAGGGAACAAACGCTGTAACAATACTTCAGAATCTAAAATGAGAAACTGTGAAAGTCATGGCCATTATTTTTATTATGTATGTAATTCTATAGCTCCTCCATTATGAAGACTAGACAGTCAAAAAGCTTTTCAGGCATATGCATGGTACTTTACCGGTGTTGTGGTTTTGGCCAGACATTCACTATTGAAGTCGGAGTATTGAAAATTATGTTTTACTGGAACAGCTTTGAAAAGAAAAGAGCATATCTCTCTATTTGAGATACTTACAAAATTATTTTCTCTGCTGTTCATGCCGTGCTTCGGTTGGCATTCATCTCCTGAGTTTACCCTGCGCTTTGAAGTGAAATATTAATTGGGTTTTGAATTTGAAAATAACATTGAAGTCTCCCCCACACACCCTTGACACTGAGCAATATCATAATGTGTAGGGTATTCTTGTTATTGCTCACTGGAAAATAATAACACACAAGCAGTGTGTGTGGGCTGTAATAATATTTTATATTTTGAATCACTACATGATTAAAGTTATTCGGTTCACATTTCATCACGAACTGAAGGAGTTTTTCTGGGCTATGGTCATATTTTTGGGGGGCTGCTAGTACAGGGTGTTCATGTTCCCAGATATTAATTCAACTATCTAAGGTCATAAGAATGACATGCAATCTGTGTCCCTAAAAAAGAAAGTTGTATTTTCATTTTTTCTATCTTTCTTTTTGCTGCAATAGACACAAATTGTCTCCCATTCATGAAAAATGTTTTATGGCCCTGTACCTAAATGCATACATATAACATGAAATGTGTAAAATGATGCATAGATGTCAATGACAAAATCAGACATCAGTATTTTAAATGTTGACCTTTTTTTTTTTTTTTAAATAAAATGTGATATGCAATTGATGTCAACTGAATATACCAAAATTATGTTACTGACTCCTTTCTATATTTATCGTATTCCATTACATCACCACGCAACCATCTTGGTAGGAAAACAGCAGCTGTTAACCAAGTAACGGGTCAAGTACTGTACCATAGTGAGTGACAAGAGCCCGTTTTAGACTTTTCAAGTATGCAACACGACTCACAGTGCGTTCATCTTCTGTTTCCTTTTAGTTCGGTTTAAGCTACTGAGCAACAATCACCTTCAGATCCGCGGCATAAAGAAGACAGATGAGGGCTCCTACACCTGCGAGGGTCGCCTCATGACCCGCGGCGAGATTGATCTTCGGGTCATCAGGGTCATTGTCAATGGTCAGCACCTCTTTTTCTCCCTCAACTTCTTTCTTCTTCATTTTTGTTCTGTTTGGCATGTTTTTATGTGGCAGGTGTCCAGTGACACTTAAATAAGCTGTAAATCCTTGGAAGCAACCAGGCTCAGCATCACAGTAGAAATGGTTGCCCAGAGCAACCGTTTATTAAAGCAGCTCCCTCCTAATGAAGTCTATTTCCTGCAACTTCTGATCCTAGCAAATGAATATGCATAAAGTACGTGTTCAAATTCTTCCACTGTGTGTGTCTTTTTCTCTCTCTCTGTCCCTCTCTCTCTCTCTCTCTCTCTCTGTGTGTCTCAGTGCTCCCGACCATCAGGGTGTGGCAGTCAGAGGTGAATGCCACAGCAGATGTTGGGCAGTTTGCCATGTTGACTTGTGCTGTCGACGGCTATCCTGAACCCATGGTGACCTGGACAAGGTAAGCCTCTGCTAGCAACTTCAGAGACAAATGCTTTTAACATTTGCAGTGTCATCGGTTTGGTGTTTGTTTACATTTGTACAGTTGATCCTTTCAGCCCTGGTCCAAACTTGGTGAATTAATCATGGAAACAGTAGTGTTTACATGCACAGAACATTTCTTTGTTAACCCGGTTCCTCATGAAACCTGGTTTTGGGTCGACACATTCAAACGTTTCAGCTTGGTTAGAATAACCCGGTTAATGTGAAACTCTGACTATGAGAAATCCGGTTAATGTGCCTATCTTACTCCTTTCACTTTTGGTTTTCACCATCTGCACAAACTCAGACTCACACAGCAGGTACATTTTGAACAAAAAACATGGCGGTAAGCAATAGATACTTATACTATTACTATAGGCATCATCATTTCTTCCCCCTGTAATAGAAGTAGGCATGGGACGATATGAAAATTTCATGTCACGATTATCCTGGCCAAAATAATTGCGATTCACGATATTATCCCGATAATCATCAAAATATGCTTAAAACACTTAAAATGGCACTAAAACATACTGGAATCACTTTACCTTACCATTTTGTGAAGAAACAAATATTTTTATTGCATCATAGGACACATATCTTTATTTTGTGAACATCCTTTTTAGTGAAAAACAAACAAGGACAGATTCAGACTCTCGCCAACACCCAGCAGGTAATCACAATGAGAGAAAAAAATCCATTAATAAAAAGACAACCTGATATCCAAGCATTCACATGGTTCAATTAGTTATGTATTGTAAATGCACAGTAAATGAATAACTTGTTTCGAGGATATTCACGCTCATGTGAGGATATTCACGATTATCCCGATAATGGAAATTCACCAAGATAAAATTATCTTGAGTGTTTTTATTGCGATAAACGATAAAATCTTATATTCTCCCATCCCTAAATAGAAGTAACCTCAGTCAAATAGGGAGGGAATGGCTGGCAGCTATTCATATTGCTGGTGGGCCATTCTGTCTGTGGGCGGGACACCATAGGTGGATAGGAATATTCTGTTAATTAGTTTATTCATGACAACAGGGTCTCAAAGGTATGTCGCAGGGTATCAAAGGTACATGTAAACAGGGCAGGAAAGGCTTCAGGCTTCAACAAAAGGGTTTCCAGTGTGGGGTGCTTAGAGCAAAAATATACTGTCCAGATGAATAAATGTGGTAGCACATTCAGAGAATAAAGAGTAAGGCAGAGAACTTTTTCACTGAGAACTTCTCTCACTGACACGCTTCATTGATGTGCTGCTACAAAGTAAATCAGAGAAATGTAAGTTTTCTGCCTTACTCTTTATTCTTTGGATGTGCTGCCAATTTTTTTTCATCTGTACATGGAAACAGCTTATGTTAGTTCAGCTTTTTGCTCCAAATGCTTTTACCCTCTTAGCAAACCTGGAGCTGAGGAACGGAGAGGGGGTGAAACATGACACTCAATTTTACACCTAGGATGATGGTGCCAAATACATGAGTCTTTTCAAATAGATTAGATAACATTATGACAGCAAATGTTTATGAACAAACATTTGGCACTGGAGGGCGGTGACAAACTCAAATGAATAATTCCACCATCTGAAAAACATACAACAACAAACATGATTTGCACTTCTCCAAACATTCGTCAGAATAGGAGTTGAAATCCAGCTCCATGTGTTACAGGTGATACAGATAAAAAATAGAAAAGAATCAAACATCTTTAGATAAAACATTAAGGTCAAGAATTTATTTGTTTGCTTTGATTTATTAAAGACTGAAATGGCATCTCTGAATGAGCAAGCTAGCATTACATTATTCCACTACACAATATACCTGTTATATTGAACATGTATGGAAAACCGTTCAACAAAGTTGGTCAACTTGAATTTCCCCCCTTAGAAGCAGATTAATTAAAAAAAAAGATAATCTTGCCACATATTTTTTTCTTAATTTGAGGCAAAGCATTATGGTAAACAAACATCCATTGATCCATTCACATAGGTAAGCCTGAGATCGATCAGTCTAATTATCACTTTCCTCACTACTGTTCTACTACACCATATTTTCCCATGTCTTAAGCAAACATGAACAATAACACCAAATGTCAAAAGGCTTACAGCAGAAACACACAGTTTTGCTCATTATCCCCCTCATTTTCCAAACGGATTTTCTGAGCTAAGCACTTCTGAAACTTGGCCAGTTGAGTTTTTCAGCTTTCACCTCTCCTTTTTCCCTGCAATGCTCTACTTTCATCACTTGCTTTTTTTCACTCTGCCTTTCAAGACTCTAGAAACTACAATTCAATTATTTCCTTGACCTGCGGGTCATCAACAAGAAAAAGTTTTCTTCTTGAGGATGTGCTGGAAAAATGTGGTGCATTTAATCTTCACTTAAACAGGACTAGTTGTGTGCATTCAGATAGTGTCTGATTGGTCCATTTCACAGTAAGAAAAAATGTTTCTATGTTACATAAAAATTCACGTCTAGCTTTAGCAGATGTTTTTCTCCTGTCTAGATATCTGTGTCTCTGGAATCATAATATTCAACATGTGTGTGCGTCTTGCCGCCGTCTCATCTTCTGCAGGAACTCAGTGGTTCTGGAGGCAGGAGAGAAGTACAGCTTTAATGAAGATGGCTCGGAAATGACAATAATGGATGTTACTAAGCTGGATGAAGGAGAGTACACCTGCATTGCGAAGAACAAGGCTGGGGAAAGTGAGCATGAACTCAGTCTGAGAGTGTTTGGTAAGGAGAAACTTTTTATATACAAGAATTGAGACAGAATTGAAGTGTGTGGGGATGAGGTACTGTATAAGAGTATGTAGGTGGGGGAAGAACAATTGGTATGGTTATGCATTTGTTTTCTAATGGATACAAGACAAAACAAAGTGTTATTTCAGTGTGGGTTGTGATTATTCCATGCAAGGATGGAGCTTAAGGATTTGGAGAACAGGCCAGGTGGAATCGGCTCAGCTGAAGTGTTTCAAGCCCAGTTTTGTCTTTATTTTTAGCCCGCTGTGTTGTTAGTTTCTTTACATTACCATGTAGTGGCTACCATAATATCACAACATTTGCTCATTGGGAACAAACTGTATGAATGATGTACACTGACCATAATGTTCCTTTGTAGAGATGTTTCATTTTAAGTAGGCTATAGCTGACGCCTGTGCTGCAACCAAGGATGACGCCTAAAGGTGGTGGTTAGGGTTAGGTTTAGCCTAAAAGTTAGAGAAGTGGGCTTATGTTTGGAAGGTTGCTGTTTTGAACCCCCAAACAACAGAAGACTGTAGTTGTACTGCGCAGCTCCCAGGTTTGAATGTACATAACTGTATGAATATGAAGCATGGCATTACTGAAAAAGATAATTGTTCCTTTGTTGATTAAATAATTAATATTGGTTAAAGAACACTGTTTTCATATAAGGATGCGATTGTTTTTATCTTGTATAGTGCTGAATATTGTAAAATATTCACTATATTGAATAGGCCTAGAGTTAACAATGTGTTGCTTTATCCATGCGTAATTTTGCTAGAGTACAATGTTTGGCAATTCGTCTCTGTATGCTTACTGGGCCTAAAGTAATTCAACAAACAACCTTCTCAAATAAGCTTTCAAACTCTGAAGGCAAATGTGGTTCAGGAGTGAAGTGGAATGAGCAAGATGAGAGACAGCGTGGAGTGCATGCAAAGCCTCATGCTTGGGGAGCCGCATTTCAATTTGCTCTGCTCTGCTCACATGTCATAGTTGTGGAACCCCGGTGTGCCTTCAGGTTAGCTCAGGTGTACCTTGACAGCTTGCTAAAATGTAAACAAAATGAAGACAGGTTCCTTTGAGATAGGCTAAATAAGTGAGTACATGAATCAAGTTTGGATATGCACATGGTTATCTTTGCCACTGCTGTGACTGGGAAACCTTAAATGCAGTTTTGCGGCTGTAAAAATCCCCCCCACCTGTCAAGCCAGTGATCCTCATCCTCCCTTTGAACTCCCAAATCCACAGAGTTCTGATATATTTACAGGCCACCAAATCACCTGTCTGCCTTGCTACGCTACTGTGGTTGTGATGACTTTGTATTTGTGCTTTACAGTGAAGCCTAAGATCACCTACCTGGTAAACCAAAGCACGTCAGAGATGGAGGAGCAGGTAACTCTGACGTGCGAGGCGTCAGGAGATCCCACCCCCACCATCAACTGGAGCTACGGTGTGCGTGTGTTCACTGAGGGAGAGCAGGTAAAATATGTGCAGAAAGCGCTAAGGCGCCACGGATGACAGTGGTGGCTAAATACCTAAAGTGTACATACACTCAAAGAGGTCTATTGATCACGTTCAGGTGGAGGTCTTTTGCAGATTAATTGTGAAACGCCCTCAACAAGATTTATGTACTGCTGATTATTTTCCCCAATTTAGCAGCTCCTGTGGGCTCGCTCGGTGAATCTCATTTGTAATCAGCTCAGTGATTCTCATCCAGTACTGTGGAGTGAGCTCAGATTTGTCTCGAGCGTTTTCCCAAATGTTAAGAGAATCAACATCAGAAAAAATACGATGACATTCACTTGATAAACATACAATTGGAAGCAACAATCAAACTTTATCCTCTACGTTGATATTATTTTTCCAGTCATCTTATTGTGTTTGCTAGAGCACTTGAATGATCAAGGCTTTGTGTGACATTTTCAATCACTGATATGCTGCGGCTTAGAATTTTTATTTTTTTTTGCACCACCACAGTTGAGAGGTACAATCTATCCTTCCATCCTTGACAGTATGTTTCCCTGTTAATGTCTGCTACAGTATTCCACGTGCAAACCATCAAATACAACTCAATCAAAATACACCATGAAGTCAATTGATTATTGACTTCATGGAATTCTCATGCATCTGTTGCCCATATGGCCTAGTTCTCAGTGGTCTTAGTTTCTTGGCACAACTGAGAGGTAATGAGGGGGGGAAATGCTTAAGAGACACACTATAGTTTATGGAGGAGTGCCGGAGCCAGTCCATTACATGCACTGCATTTTCTCCCTTACAGGCACATCTAAACAGGATCTATCAGGTATGAAATCAGCGTGGCACAGAAATGTACTAGACCAGTGTTGCAAAGTATGCGCCCAAATTTGACAAAACCCTGATGGAATCAAGTAATCCTTTTCAATGAATTTTCCCAGCTGCCCTTAAATCAGTATTTCTTAAAAACCTCAAGGAATGATCTTATCGGAGTTCATGAAATTGATTCGACTGTTGCATGCTTTCCAAATATAGCCTGCAAATTTCACTGATCTTGTCATAGAAAAGGAGGTGGTGGGTGTAGAAACTCTGGGTTTTTTCCTCTGGCTCATCTCATGAGATCAGATGAAAAATTGTTTAAATGATATAATAAAAATACCATTTCTGTGTCGACATTGCCCGATCATTTCAAACTTCACATGGAGGCATGAGGTTGCTTGGATCCATGCCTAGCTCAGTCTGTCTGTCATCTCCATAGTAGATTGTCTATCATTTATGCCATTATCACTGGGTCAAGATTGAAGCTAAAAGCAAAATGCCTTAGTCTGCAGTATGCTCTGTGTTCTGTGGCCATCTCTTCAGTTGTATGCAACGAAACGATTAGCAGCCGTACTGAATCACTAAGGAATATAGTAAGAATAGAGGTGGTAGGCCTACAATAGCAATTAAAGACCAATCAGGGGAAACTGGGTTGCTTATATTTTGCTTTTTAGTTCTGTTTATCAGCAAGGGAAATGATTTCCGTAGTGGGGCTTTAAGGAATGCATGAGGAAATGGCTGCTAATTGTTTAATTGTCTTGTTTGTTCATCTGTAATCTGTCTGCCACGCTATCTGTATTCATCATAACAGCTGTGTTTCATGTGGGTTGGGCATGAGACAAATGAACGAAACATGAAAGAAAATGTGGGATGGGCATGGTAAAAAAAAAAAAAATAATACTATTGTGTTGTTTTTTGTTTTTTTTTCTAAAATTAAAGGAAATACAAATTTTGATGCCATTGTACAACAATGTCTTGGTTGAACTTTTAAAGATGCTAAGTGTAGGATTTCCTCATTAATATATTGATATGAAATTAGTTTTTCTATTGGTCACAAAACCAGTACAGATGCTGTACAGTCCCATGGTAGATGTGTGGTGATAACGTACAGACCTAATTAATTAGCAGTTTATTTGAACGATTGCAATTTTGACCAAAAGATCAGGATTAGAGGATACTGCAGATACTAATCTTCGGTCATGAAGGAAACCAGAGCTGTTAAACTATCCATGTTGGGGCTCTTTAAAATCATATAAACAATCATGTGTTGCTTTCCTCTGAATGTTACAGCTGAAAAGCTATGTTGGATTAGCCATCCATTATTATTATTGTTGTCTATGGGTAAGGTAATCTTTGCTCTGCCTCCACTTAACTTTGTCTGCATTGTACTGTGGTCTGGGGTATTCAAGGTTAATACCGAAAATAAGCAGATTTACTCTGAATATCCTCGTACACAAAATCCACCGTGTCAGCAGACAAATACATTGTTTGATACGTGTGAGTAAGAGGGCACACAATATGAGGATTGAGGGAGATTACTGTATCATAAAATACAATAGCAGAGGTACTGTACAAAAAAGGGACAAGACACAAAGAATATATTCATAAAAGGGTTGCACACTCATGTGGGTGTATGCCTGCTTAGAATTATGTTTCAAACACAAATTGGTACTTATCTAGGGATAGTTTTGTTTTTGTTGCTACTGCTATTAAAGTTAAGTGTTTTATTTTTTAAGAAAGTTTCATTAACTCTATTTGTGTTATTTGGTTGTTTCGGTCTTCTTGTTTGAATGCGTTCGTTGAGTCGCTCTAGATAAGTGCGCCTGTTTAATAACTGAAAATGTAAATGAAGTATTTATCCATGCTTTGTACATTATCTACATAATGAATGTTTTGCTTATTTGAATACATATTAAACATTCTGCTTGATGCACAAAGTTTTCAAGCTGTAATTATCTAGGAATATTTTGAACTAAATAGTGGGAAGTAGTAGCAAACTATGACTAATTATGAAACTCAAAAGCACATTATAATTGCGAGTTGATTTGGTGATGGCAGTCTGTGTTTCAGTGTCTCTGTATTTTTTGTTACAATTTCTAGTTCCTGGATACAATTACACATAAACAAAGGGGTAACACTTTAATAACTTTAATTAATAAGTCATTAACACATTCTTAATAGCCATGAATACACTTACAAAACAGTAGTTCAATTACAATCATTAGTTCATATTTATTTAGTCATTAGTTCATATGTATTTAATAACTTACAAATGTTAGTAAATGATGACTTAATGTATTATGTTCTTTATTCACATGTATAAATGATGGGCAGAGTGATTTCCAGTAGCCTATCAATGTTTTGCTTCATCAATGAATAATGTGTAAATTAGTAAATGTTGGCAGATGATTTATTGGTCTCCACGGAATAATTTTTAGATTATGTTGATGACAATGCAAGACGTGTATTTATCAGGTGACGTCTCTCAATGGATGAGTATTTAATGTTTTATAAAGTTGTTATGTGGTAAAAGATTTGTAAATGTTTTACATGATAGCCTTTTCTGTGTTGGTAGCTGAATACTTACATGTCTTTTGCATGAAATATGAGTATCTTCGGTTCATCATTATCATACATTTATTCATCACTTATAGACCTTTTTTCAGCACCTAATCTAAAGTTGAAACGTGTAGCCTTTATTTAGGTTTGTAGAAGTTTATAATTCATTAGGTAATATGAAATATTTATAGATCATTTGTAGACCTTTTTTGCAGCACCAAATCCAAAGTTGAATCTGTCCATCCTTACTTAATGGTTTGAGTTTGAGTTTGAGTTTATTAGTATTCATGCTCACAGTTAACAACTGAATAGAAGCAGAATGTACATTAATAAAAATAGAAATATATCTATACATGATTGTACATCATAAAAATGTAAAACTATACATATCTATATACACACATGCACCCATACATTCATACTCATACATACGCATTTACAAAATACAACCATACACTTACATACAACCATGCATACATTTTAAAATGCCATAAAAAATAACAATATACAACACAAAACACAAACAAACAAAAACAGACCCCAAAGACTTCAGCTATCCATCTTTTGTTCCATTCAGTTCTGTATTGTACAGTCTGACTGCTGTAGGCAGGGTTTCTGCTTTCAGCCTGTTTGTTCTGTACTGGACGTGTGTAAAAATGCTGTTCCGTAGCAGTCTGTTTGTATTATCTGCTCTTGTCTGTGGGAGCAAGTCATGGAGTGGATGTTGTGTGTGTGTCATCTCTTTGACCAGCTGAATGGCTGCCTGTTCCCTCCTGGGAGTTGCGGTGGTGGGGTGCAGCCTCTGGAGATGATCCCGAGGGCCCTTTTTTGCACCCTCTCCAGTAGTGCAGCCTGGCTTTTATTGCACCCCACCAGAAGGACACTGCCATACTCCAGACACGGGCTGACCGCAGCAGTGTAGATGGTAACCATCTCCTCGCAGTGTAGGCCGTGTCTGGCTAGAACAGTCAGAAAGTGCAGCCGTTTAGAGACTTTCCTCACTACCTGTTCAATGTGAGTGTCCCTGCTGAGGTCAGAGTCCAGGTGAAAGCCTAGGTACTTGGTGGTGGTCACGACCGGGACTTCCTGTCCCCCGAGAAACAGAGGAGCAGGTTGTGGTGGGTTTCTGGAGAAGCAGATTCTCATTTCCACTGATTTTTCTCCATTGAGCAGCATATTGTTTGATGCACCCATTTATCCAGCTGCTGGGCTTCCATCGCCATTGAGGTGTCACTATGAATATTTGTTAAGGGAAAGCCCGAGACAGTCCTATGTCGTCAGCATACCCAATGTCCAATGTGTTGTCAAAGACAGTCTTTCGAGTGGACATGTGTAGGAGGAAGAGGTATGGTGAGACCACGCCTCCTTGGGGGACCCCAGACGTAACCTCTGACCAAGGACTGTAAGTGCCATTTGCCATCACCCTCTGCCTTCTTCCAGTCATGTAGCTGTGCACCCAGGCTAAAAGTCTAGGGCACAGCTCTGTGTTGGCCAGATGTTGCAGCAGCTGGGCATGGTCCACCCTATCAAAGGCCTTAGACATGTCAGCCAGCAGCACCCTCACCATTGTTTGCTGTTTTACATCTGTAGCCACTAACCAAGAATGTGTGGCTTTAACAAGGGCAGTTATGGTGCTAGACCTAGGGAGGTAGGCATGTTGGTTCTTACATTCAGACATCACTGTTGACATCAGTTTATTTATGATGAATCTTTCCTGTATTTTTCCCAAGCATGACGTTAATGAGATGGGCCTCCATCACTAGGAGTGCTGGGGTTTGAAGTTTTGGGTATGGGGCACACATTTGAAGTCTTCCATGCAGCTGGAACTGTTCCATGCACGTAGGAAATGTTCACAATGTAAGTGAGAACAGGGGCCAGATCTTCAGCATGATCCTTCAGCAGCCATGATGGTATGCCATCAGGCCCACAGGCCTTTCGTGGGTTAAGCCCTGTAAGGGCTCGCTTCATGAGGCCTATACTGCACAGGTCAGTCTCTCCAGTAGGCAGTGGTAATGGGAAGATTGATGGGGGAGAGGGGGTGTTGCAAGTCCAGGCCTCTGCAAAGTAGCTGTTGAGGATGTTGGCTTTGGACCTTGTTTTCTTCCACACCATCAAACTGTATTTTCCCCTCAGTGCTTTTTTTTTTGTCCCAGACCTTTATTGATGAAGTCCCACCACTCCTTTGGGTTTTCCTTCTTCAGATGCTGAATTTCATTTTTATAATAGTTTTTCTTTGCAGCCTTTATGAGTCTTTGCACTTTATTTCTTTTCTTCCTCCATTTCAGTGTCTTACCCCATCTGTTGAAGGCTTTTTGTCTTCTTCTGATGGTGATCTTTATTTGTTCTGTCATCCATGGCTTGTCGAGTTAACTTCTTCCTCCTCTTTAAGGGCTTACAGACATCTAAGGCGGTTTGTATGGTGGAGTTGAAAATCTCCACCTTGGTGTCAATATTCTCTGCCTCATAGACAGGTGTCCAGTCTGTACTCGCCAAGGCCTCCTTTCTTTCATGCCCCTTCAGTCTCCCAACTGAGTCCTGGCGTTTCGACAGATGTGGTGGTGGATACAGGAGTCATAAAGGCAATGGTGTATATGTAGAGATTGTCTATAGTCTCTGCATTGTCATCAGTATAATCTAAAAACAATTCCCTTGAGACCAATAAATAATCTGCTAACATTCACTGATTTTATACAACTCATCATTAATTGATGAAGCAACACATTGACTGGTTACTGGAGATCACTCTGCCCATCATTTATAAATGTGAATAAAGATATAAACATAATACACAAGTCGTCATTTACTAACATCTGTAAGTTATGAAATACGAACTAATGATTTGTTTATAGCCATTAAAGATTTTTAATGACTTTAATTAATGAAAGTTGTTATAAATTGTTATCAACAAAGGCTTATATTTTTTTCAAAGCACAATAAGACTTGATCTGTCTAATATCCAAATTGCCAGTTAGAAATTGAAGACTTGAGAATAGATGACCATGATTGTATTATAGCTAATGAGATGTTTAATGAAACACTGGAATGAATGCTTTGCTGCAATGGTTCAGGAGGGGGTCTGGAACAGAGGCATGCTTTACCAAGCATCGGGTGCTAATGCAGAGAGACCATTGTTTGCTACAGTACAAACACAATAGGCTACTTATTTATAACAGTATGCCTGCCAGGTCAGTGGTGGGGTGATGTGGGGGTTTCTTCACTAAAATGCTAGTCTGTTTTCTGTGATGTATTGGCAAGGCTTTCTGGGCTCAGTGCTTAATGATACAGGACAATGACAGTGCATAATCACCAGTCAGTCTCTTGCAGTGTTTCATTGGATGAATGAAACACTGCAAGAGTTCTGTACATTTATGTGCTTAGTGCATTTCTGTTAGTATGTCTCCTTTTTCTTCCCAGCACCATCTTCACACTGACATTACAATTCATGTCAGAGCAAGGAGGGAGGATGATTTTCTACGCAAGGGAATAAGAATGGGCTAGAAAATGATTAGTCCCGAGGGAAACGTTAACATATTGTTCTGTGTGTTTGCTTTCAGAAGTAATTGTCCTATGGTGTTTTCAGTTTTCCACGCATGCATCTGCTTTTGTTCATTGTCCTATTGTCTTAAACAAACACCTTTCATGGATATGACAGTGATGCTTGTCAACTCACTTACTGCAGAGGCTGTGCTGTGAGACAGAGTGTGTGTGTGTATATGAGCTGGTGATGTTCCAGGCTGTTAGGCTGCCTGTATTAATTGGGCTGCAGCTCCTTCTCAGCACTGTGGTGGTATGCAGCCAACTGCTGTTTGTGATCATGTAGAGCACACAGTGTGTTTTGCTGGGTGTGCCCTTCCCATGGAAGTCTTGGCTCACCCAGTGGGCTCACTGTCTATGACAGTAGAGGAGTTACTGTGCTGTTTAAACATGATGGAATTGTACTCATACAACAGGCTTTGCTTATGATTTGCCTGGTAACTACTTTACCCTCACATCCTGTTACCCTCCTCATCTCTGAGCCTGCTCAGTTTTGTAGTAAACGTTGAAGCAGGTTTGTCAGTGGTACTTGGTTAGTACTGTGAAGCCAGATGAATCCACATACCGGCATGTTTTTGTGTGTTTGGTAGGCCTCCAGCATTAATTAAGAAAGGATAATATGGGGCAAACGTTAGATGTGAATTTATTGAAGGGTTGATAAAGTAATTTGTCCTACAGTTATTCTAGCAGATTGTTTCCAATTTCTTGACATTTTCTTGGTTTTGCATCTGATGAAAAAGCCTTTTGCTGTTTTGCTTGTTACGCTTCAATACTTTGTCCGTTGCTGAGTCATCACATTCCATTCATGCTTCACATTTTTCCTCAGCATCATGAAATCCATATAGCATGCTTTCCAAAAAGCTTTTTGTCATATTGAGTTGGGCTTTTCAGTGTCATTGTGATGTAACTTGATATAGGACGTTACCACCATTATTGTTCAAACGATTTGATTCAGAGGTTTGATTTTATATATCACAAGGCAAAGTTATTCTGTACAATACAATACAGCCATTGTGTTGCCAACATTGAAACAATACAGTTTTGTCTAGTTAGTGAATCTTCAAGTCAGCCATACCTATAGATTATTAAAAATCAAGGCAACAAAACGGCAACATTTTTTAAAACTGACATGCATGCAGATATTTAAAGGTCTACTGACACAGAGATACCATAATGCATCAAAAACATTATTAGAATTATTTATTTACAGCAAATAACATTTTTGTTTCATATTCCGCCTTAGAATAAAATCAAAGCACATCAATGAAAACGCCTCAGCTTAAACATCAGTACAAATATTGTTAACATTCAGAGCCACGCAGTTCACTTAAGAAATCTGTGAACATATCATAGGCTACCTGTAGGCAAATATTTATTCCCAGATCTCACATGGAGTCTTGAAGAGCTGCAGCAAAATTGCTTCTTTTAAACCCCACGTCACTTATTGAAAAACACAGCGTGTCACTCGAAGACATGATAGACTAAGATACCGACTGCCTTGTTTCTTGATTTGAGAGAGACTTGTTTGTGCACTAATCTAGACTCACCAGTCCAGCAGTGAATTCTGTTTATATATTCTGATAGTGGCTTTAAGCGTATGTGCTTCTGCTCTGTCGATAGGACTGCTCCTCATACGGGGGCTAGTAAGTCAAGAATTATCGTACTGCCGTTGTCAAACAAGAGGGCATTTCTCCTGGCCTAAAGCAGTCACACCTTCCCGATAAACCGACTCTAAGCGGTTGCGCTATCAATATGCCAATAGGCTTGACTTTCTTGGAGCTAGAGATAGTAAGTGTTGTTCCAGCATGCGATACAGAACACTTTGACACACCAGTAAGATCCTAAAAACTTTATTATCCAAGTAACCTTTGTTGTCACCTCATAATAATAACAATAACTTACATAGCACTTTTTGAAATGTTATAAAGTGCTTCATAAGCCATTAGCAATAAGAAATAAAAGTAAATCAAAAGACAAGCAATAAAAATGCCTGGCATGAATGAAAACATGTTTAAATAAGACTACAATAATGGGAAAATATGTACAAACAAATTACATTAAAGGCAGTTGAGGTGTGATTTAAAATTTGTCTCTGATTTTGCCAGTGTAAGCGCCTCAGGCAGGGTGTTTCAAACCATACCATTACTGTATCAGTAGACCTTTAACATAAGCTAATTTCACTCAAGGTAGATGTATTGAAAATAAATTGGGGGCGCTTGTTTAGTTGCATGCAATGAGCAGCATCCCAGCTTTGCCAGGATGAGGATTCCTTTCTAAGAATTGCTTTGCCTTTTGTTTTGTTTGTTGTTCTGTCTCTGTCCTTTACAGGCATCATGGACTCGGCCAGAGCAACACAAGGTATAGCCTCTAAATGCATGACTATTTACTATTCCTTTCATGTCAAAGGATGCAAATTCAATTTTGGATGAACACGGATCAAAAGTCCAGATCAAATAACAGTCAGGACCAATGTAAACCTGGAAAACCTTACCTTTTTTTGTTTATTTATTTACTTTTAATTTCTGTATAAACTCAACATACTATGTCCTACTTCAGCTTATATTTGGCTTTGACCATTAAACCAACCTGCTAGGAAATAAATGAATGTAAGATATACACCTAATCAAACTGTGGAACATAGGGAGACTTCTGTTGTCATTTTCACAGATTTGATGCACAGTTGTATAACATTTCTGTGAAGTGCACACCTACATGCAGTTTGTAGGCCTGTTTTCTCTCAAAAACTGAGTCCGCTATGAGAGGCAGAGCTGACACCTCTCTGTCTCTCATGTACAGAGTTTCTCTCTGTTCCCACACCCACATCTCCAGCTCTCACCCAGTTCTATGCCAAATCGTGATTTTGACTTCAACGTGCATTCGTGACATTAGAAAGAAGTGAATGTTTTCAGTTTTTACTAATTTCACCAAAGATAGCAAGAGAAAATTGCAGGGCTCGGCGGCGGCCTGGGGTATCCTGGTTCTGATACTCCAGGCCGCCGCCAAGCCCTCTGCAATTTTCTCTCTGAAAGAAAGTGAAAGTTGGCAAAACAGAGCTATAATACAAGGCCACTTCTCCAGCTGACTTCAGAACCTAACGTGTTTTCCAGCATTTCTTTCCCTGTAATAAAATTGATCACAAATACCACTTTGTCATTTCCAA
Source organism: Centroberyx gerrardi (assembly GCF_048128805.1). Lineage (NCBI taxonomy): Eukaryota > Metazoa > Chordata > Actinopteri > Beryciformes > Berycidae > Centroberyx > Centroberyx gerrardi. Next base: position 22,656,583 of record NC_136002.1, read on the forward strand.
TACTAATTCTGAGTGCACAATGCCAACACCGAGGACAGATCTGAAACAGACTCATTTTACATCTACACAGATGTACTGTTTGGGATGCACCGACCAGTCGGCTACTGATTGCAATCAGCTGATAGATGTTCTAAATAGGTCATTGATGATTGTCCAATCACCGTTTTCGACTGCCTGATCACATTATAGCGGTACATTTGTTATTCATGCTCATGTACCATTTGACAGTAATGAACACTTTTGATTATATTTTACAGCGTAAAGAGAGGATCGGTCATTTCATTTCACTGACTGAATCATGACTGATTATTGTTTTCATTGACAGCCCACATGTAATAATTTCTGAAGCTGTGTTATGAATTTCATAGCCTATATCATTACAAACCGTTTAATGTACTGGACAGAATGATATGCTGCCACAGTGAAATACCGTTTCATGCACTACCCGCGGCAGGAGGTGAGTCAGCACTTCACTCCTCAAGCACACACTAGCATGCAATAACTGTTTGGAGAAAGAATATGATTTACACATGGTTAGGCCAGCAATATCATGCAGCCATAAGAACCATTTGTTAAATATAGTGCTATATTGAACATTTTACTGTTTATGCTTGTTGTGGGCTTTTACATGATGTAGTAGTAAGTCTGGGTAAAATGCATCATTTTAATCGGTGATTGGATCAATGATCAGCTGATCACAATGTTACAAAATCGAAAGCCCCAGAAAATCTGATCGGTGCATCTCTAGTTCCCTAAGCTTCCCAACTTTATGTTGTTGCCTTTTTTAAGATGGATAAGAATGATCCCAAGCAAAGGCACCACTCCTTCCATAAGAGGAAGGAATATATGGCCTACAAAATGGAATTATGCCATGCTACTTCGTTTTATGAACTCTAATATACTTTAATTAACAACCGTTTGACAAATTGCATCTCAGCAGCATATTTGTATTTATGGTTACTGCTTGTGGGTGGATTGGTTTACATCGATGGATCAGATCAAATAATAATGTTCGCTCTTTCCGACATACGATATGGTGTTGTAGTACAACTGTGCTCAGGATTGCGCAGTGTATCCCTACCAAAAAGTCACATTCAACACATAGGTGTTGGGGCATGTTGAGCATGTTTGTTGCAGATGTGAGTAGGCAGTTTAATGTTTGATAGACAAGCTGGGGAAGGGAAGGTACATTCAATTTGTATGCCGGGCCAGTGGAGATTTGGAGAGACTCGAGTCTGACATGTACTCAATGTACTCTCAATTTTATGCTCTGCTGTTCCTGCAATACCTTTCTCCTCTGCTGCTAAAGGTATAGAAACTGTTGCAGCTTTCTGCTATCAGTTAGATTTGATTTATTAGAGTAGCTTACCACAAAGAATCTTATGTTTCCAAGTATTTGTTTTTCCCCTACCTCATCTATTTTGTGCCCAGTTTCACATACTCATGTAAGGTGGTTTCACTCCTATTTTTATAGGCAGTAAAGTCAACAAATAATGATCAAGTAAAACTGAATTTGCTGAATGTTTCCAGTAGGCTCAACCACCCTGTTGCATTATTCATTCTGGCTCCTTACTGAAAACCATTGTTATGAAAGTTTAATGAATCACCAATATCACATTGCAAATGAATGGACAATTTTCCTCTGGTAGTGGATGATATTCATTATGGGCTTCATGTAGGGAACGAGGGGCTGTAGCCCCCGAGAAAATTGTCCGTCTGTGTTTATGAAAATTAGCTCTAGCGACCTTTTGACCTTATATTGTCCGAAAAAGTAGGAGCACAATATTTTACATTAAGAAGATATCAATATTGAAGCTAAAGGACTAAGTTGGGCTTCACTGTTTTACATAGTATGGTATGCAGGTGGCATGCAGATGCAGCAGTCAGAAGCTGTAATACAGGGAGTGTGGGTCGAGGGGGGGAGGCTGTGTGTCCAGGGGTCAGAATGAAAGGGTACCGTGTTATGTAAGTGTTTCCCTGGTCCTGCTACCCGTCATGCATAATGAATGCCCCAGACATGCTTTGTCTATTGAATTTGAATACAAACTAATGAGGTTTTCTCTTACATGGCTGCCCAGACTGGGGCCTAATTCAATATATGCAGAAGCATCCGTGCCATTGTTTAGCCTGCAACTTGGATCAAAGCCATGCAAATTATCCAAGAGGGGTCCTTTAAGTTTCAATTCTGCAGCACCTTGTAAAAAGGGCAATTCACAAAAAGAAAGCAAAGCTTATCATTACATACTGTATAAGAAAGCCTCACATGTGTCCCCAAACTGTAGATTGTATTGCACTGTTTAAATTGGTTTGAGACTTAGGTTGAGAAATGCTGCCTCTAGAAGACATTTAACATTTTCTGTGTCATTAGTAGCTCAATTAGTTGAAAAAAAGCATGGGCCAAAGCCTCAGTGAGGGTTAATGATTGAAAATTAAGGGTTTTAAATCAGTAAACTGAGCATAACCAATATTTTGTTTAGGAATTCCAATCACTACAAAGCATTACAACTGAATATCTACAATATGCAACTAAAGGTCAAAGGGAACATTGTGATGTGAGAATCATCTACACCTAAAAAGAGTCTTAAGGGAGAAATGCCCTTTTTAGAAAGAGCCATTTGGTCTGTCTGGAACTGTAGACACAGAGTTGCAGACCCAGGCAACTTGGTGTCACATGTCAACAACCACAACAACAAGGAGTTGTTGACCCTGACACTGAAGGTTAGGAAGCTACTTATGGTTGGTTGCTGTAACTCTGCATATCAAGTTCACGAAACCAAGTATCTCTAGAGTAACAAGGTCATTTACTCATCTCATTAGCAGGATCTCTGATGTTATTCCCTGGTTTCACATGCTTGTGACTTGGCATTTGTCTTTTTTCATCAGTGAAAACTAGGGCATGTCCTGTATATTACCAGAATGTGGGTGCAGAGAACACTGTAACCTTCTACATCCAAATCACCACCACAAATAATCAACTTACAATCTTAATTTATTATAAAATGTCAATTTGTGCAATAACACTGAGCACTGAGCAACATCACTGTAAAAGTGCAAGCATGGCATCTAGGCTTATGCTCTGCTGTCCAGCGCCATGCATCAGCATATTCCATGAGTTGGTGAGCCCACTGTGTGAAAAGCCCTAGACGGTTTCTAGTGCCTTCACTCATCAATTATTGATAAACTCCCTTGTACTGTCAACTGTGTCCATATGTCTTTACACTGTGGAGTCTGTGCTTTTTTTAATGGATTGTCTGTGTCTCTTTCATTAAATGCAGGCTTTCTAAAGCGTTTTATTTTATTTTTTATTTTTTATTTTTTTCAGGTCACAATGTCTTAGTTAACGCAAAGACAGCTTGTTTTGTTACTTGTGAAAGATCAGCAACAGAAAGCACTTGATTCTACAAAGCCTTGATCTTGTCTTCTCGTATAAATATAAATGTGCAATATGGTCTTGGAATAGAAGTATAATTATATTATTAACGTGATGTTCTGGCAGTCGTGATCTTTCAAAATTAAACCCGTGGATTTTCTGCTCCCATGCAGAGTCTGGATGGGAACGTAGTGGTGAGGAGCGACGCTCGTGTGTCCTCCCTCACTCTGAAGTATGTCAAGTACACAGACGCCGGCCAGTACCTCTGCACGGCTCGCAGTGCCATCGGAGAGGATGCTCAGCCAGCCTACCTGGAAGTCCGCTGTAAGAATTTCCTCCTCTAATACATACAGTATATACAATATACATCAGGGTTCCCATGGGCCTTGAGAATCCTTCAAAGTTTGCGGATTTGAGAAAATAAGGCCTTAAATGTGGATGGCATTGAAAGTACCTGATTTTTTATTATAATGTAGCATCCAAAAGCATAATTCTTCTCTCCTAGGATCAATGTGAAAACCCTCTGATGGAAATTTGTGTTAATATAGCAGATGCTTGAAAATGAAGGCTTTCCCTATGAGTTCTTGACTTGACAAGATCATGAGTAATAAGTGAGGCCTCTTACGTCTAATTTTGATCAATGTCATGTCTTATCCCAAAACACGCCAATTTTGAGTCCTCGAATTTCACCAAACAAGATCTTGAAAGTTGTTGAAGTGCTCTTGAATTTGATGTACAAGTGAGTGTGGGTGCCCAGATCTATTTTTCTTAACCGAATGAGCAGTGGCACTTTACAAACGGCATTGCTTGTCATCCACCTTCTAATTGAACCAAATGGGCATTGCCTCATCATACAAAGCCCATAAATTCTGTTTTACAAGGCACTGTTACTAGGCACTGTTAAAACCACGAAACCGTCAGTGTTTTGGCAGAACGTCTGTGTTGTTATCAATCATTTTTTGTTGTTGTTTTCTAGATGCCCCCAAGATCCAAGGCGCAGTGGCAGTGTACACCTGGGAGGGGAATGCTGTTAATATCAGCTGTGAGGTCCAGGCTCACCCTAGTGACGTATCTATTATGTGGCTAAGAGACGGACTGCAGCTGCCCAACCCCAACACCACCAACATTAAGATCTTCAAAAGTCCCTCAGCCAGCTACCTGGAGGTGCAGTTATACACAGATTAAGATACACACACACACACACACACACACATAGATCTTCCACATGCACACACACCCATACACATACTCCTTGTCATCAAGATTTCATGAGCATAGACTTGAAGTGAAGGGTTTGCTTTCCACTCCATTGTGGAAAAAATCTGATGAATAATTCAGAAGAAGGAAAGCTCAGAGCAACGAATAAAAATAGGCAACTCTAATGGACAAACAAAAGAAAAAGGTCACCTTCATAGTGTTTGACACGGAGGTCTGTTCATCTGTTTTGGTACACTGCCCTTCATATATTTGCTACATTTTTTTTTTCTCCTCCAGGTAACCCCCGAGTCTGAGAATGACTTTGGGAGCTATAACTGCACTGCCTCAAACGAGATGGGTACAGAGTCCAAGGAGTTCCTCCTCATTCAGGCTGGTCAGTCATCATGATCCCACAATTCATTTTGCCATGCATTTAGATAGACCCTGATTTCTTAGCTTGATCAAAATTAGAAGGTTTATTGATGACGGGAAGGTGTTTTATGTTTTCTGCACAAATCTAATCTATCTTGCCGGGATTCTAAAGTTCTTTGCCTGTCTCATTCCTCAAACGGCAGCTGTTTACTATTTCAGGACATTTACATCCTGAATTTGTATTTTAGTATTTGGTTGCGCTTACCCCTCAGCTCCCACTGACTGCAATACAGATCACAAGTGTTAAAAATGTGCATCTAAAACAATTAGAGTCTTCAGTTTCTTTCTGCATTGGTATTCCATCCTTTCGAAACTGTTTTCGGAAAGGTCCAGCAAGGCTGCTCACTGTTTGCATTTGGAGGGTGTGCAATTACCAGCAGTTAAGGCTGACATGGGATCAGCCAGCTATAGCAGCATTTTGGTGCGTTTTTTCCTATCTCCAAATGTATTTTCTAAATTGATGTCAGAGTATGCAGTATTCAGTGCAAGAGAAACGACATTAGTGTCACAAATCACACATTACTTATACAGATGAAAACGTAAGTTTCTGGAGAGGTTTTTAGATGCACTTTGGAGGCATTGGGAGCTGTGAGCCAAGTCAGTTTCACTGCTGTTTCTGTGGAGGCAGAGGATGAATTCTAAGGTGCTGCGGATAGATGGAAAGTACCTGACACACTGATGATGGGTAAAAAACTTGATGACATCAGTATTATCCTGTAAGCAGCAAGGTCATTGAATTGACATTTCTCTTAAGTGGTGAGTAAGCATTAACATGATGAGGTTAAAGTGTAGTATATTTAGGCAGAATGTGAAATGTCATTTGCTCCAATGTTTTTACTTACAATTTGAGAGTAAAATGTAAACACAATGGAAGATTCAAGATTTCCTTTATTGTCATTGTACAAGTACAACGAAATAGCATTTGCAGCTCCCTGAGTTTGATGCATAACAAACTAAACAATAATAAACAAGTAAATAAAATAAAATAAATAAAAACTGAGTGCAAAAACACAGTGTGCAAAGTGTATTGTTCACTTAAGAGTAGTTAAATTAAAAAACCTAAGAGTAGTTTGTTTAAAACTTAAGAACAGTTAGGTAAGAACTCAAGTAGTAAAAATAGACATTTTCCAAGTAGAGCAGTCACATAGCAGATCAGTAACATATTGTCCATATTGCACTGATCATATTGCACAGTTTATTTGCCATAGAGGGGGTGTGGGGAGTGTGAGGGGTTGGGGGAGTGTGATAGTGGGGAGTTGTTGTCAGGAGGCAGAGTTGAGTTATGCGACCCCAGGGAAAAAACTGTTTCTGAATCTAGATGGAACTTTACAGTCTGAGAGTTGTGGTGAGTTGCAGTCCCACAGCGTTTATGGTAATGGCACTTCATTTCTTCCCTTAACTAGAGGTGCCATCAGCTCCATCCATCGGTGAGGTGGAGCCGTTCTCCAGCACAGCGCAGGTCCATTTCCAGGAGCCTGAAGCCACCGGAGGGGTTCCTGTCCTCAGATACAGAGCTGAGTGGAGGATGCAGGGCCGGGGCAGCTGGGCGCACCGGATCTATGACATCCAGGAAGGTACAAACACTTCTGTCAAAATATGCCTTTACTGTCTCGGGAAACATGTGAAAATGGACAACCATAGAGAGAGAAGAAAGCAACATTGAAAATATATTTCTTTTTTCAATTAAATTCATCATTTACCTGCCTTCTACACCCCAACACTTGTATATTTTTAGCATTTTTCCTTAATTTACTTATCTCTCTCGCCTTTCTGCATTATGGTAATATTTGGCTAATTTGTCCATATTTCTGAATTCTCATGTTCATCCTCTTATTGTTATATAATGTAAGTGCACAATCTAACTGGAATAATAGATCATGATAATACACTTTATTTAATATAGCACTTTTCAGTGTTACAAAGTGCTGAACAAACAATAAAACAATTATGACTACAAATCATGAAGTAAGCAATAAAAAACAATACATGAATTAAAACCCGGGTTGTGTAAGAATAAAACAGAGTACAGTAATGTGAGTAATGAGTAGATATAGAAAGTAATACTCAAAAAACTAGTTTTAAAAATAATAGATGTTATTATTAGAGCCAAAAAATTAAACCCTACGTTGGTGTAAGAACTCATTTAAAAAACACATTTTTCATCTGCACTGCAAGATAATGCCTGGGAAACAGCCGTCAATTAATTTTGTTTTGGTATATTTCTGATTTTAGACCTTTTTAGACCATCTTAGACCTTTAAATAGTTTCTTATCTGTTGTTTAAACGTAATTTAAATGGATGAAACGAGATGAAATATTCCCATTCCTAATGAGAACTGAGCTTATCACTGTTTACTTGTGATGAAATGAATTATGCGGGTGTGTGTGTGGGACAGGAGACAGTTCTGGCTTGCTGCTCGTCAAAGTGTGGGGGATTTTTCAGTAGGGATTGCTCTCCCTCTGATGTTGTGACAGGCTCCCTCAGTGAGGTGACTATCACAGGCCTCAAACCAGAGACCAACTACGAAGTGAAGATGTCAGCCGTTAACGGCAAGGGTGAGGGTGAAGGCAGTCCCGCTGTGTTCTTCAAGACAGAGCCTGTCCGTAAGTTGCACCTACACACACGCGCGCACGCACACACAGTTTACAGCATAAAACCTCTATCAGACCTTCTTCACCTATCTGAACTAACGCATTACCTGAATCCCTCTCTTCTCTGTCTTGCAATAACACAAGAAATGTTTGTCCATTCCATTATCGAGTTATGAAAATTCATCAAGAGTGGTGTTTCTCAACTGCTGGGTTGCAACACCCGAAAGTGAGCGTTTGAGACTGTTGTCAGGGTGTTGCAAACGCATCAGGCGATGGCGTCTTTCTTTTCAGTCTATCTTTACATTTCAGATCTCATCTCAGATGTAGGCTACACAGATTTGGAGCTCATTAAAAGTGACACTGTCCCCATTCCCTCCCCTATTTTCGCCTGACATTTTGGTTTACTATGACTCCTAGGAATAAAACTGACAAAAAAAAAACCTTTGAACTACTTCTGTGATCCTAATGTATTTTTCATAGAGCACCATTTTGTCACAAGTTAGGGAGGCCTTGAAATCTAAAAGGCTTCAAGAAACATTTTTGTCATAGAGAATAACTTGCTATTTTACACATTGGATTCAGATTTTATCACTGAGGTCAGATTTGGGTCCCATTGCACAATCACTTGGGATCCATTGCTTGTGTTGCTTGTATTAGGCACATTTCATCATGATGGAGAGAATGATCGATTGTAATTTTCTATATCTATATCTATCTTCTATCTATAAAAGCCAACCTTGAATTGAATCTTCCCCGCATTACTTAGTTTTTAGCCCCCTCTAATGGTTGTGTATGTATGTCTCAGGAGGAGAAATTGCTGCCAGTTGTTGGTTTAGCATGGATTGTGCATGTTGACTCCAAATCAATCCCATTTTTATTGCTGGACATCCTTAAGAGTCGTATGCTGATTGTCTCCTCATATCTTTCATTTTATAATTTATTTCACCCATCTTTTCCTCCATTTCTTTATGTTTCTGTTGTATCCATCAGGATATTCTTTCACAAGTAAGTGCTTCATCTCTGTTTGCCTGAACCGTTGTTTTAAGTGGTGTTTCAGAATAATATTCTTTTTATTTATTCAGAGGTTTGAATTGCTGTTTCATCAGTATTTATTTAAACAAAGAACAAAGCCTTTCTATTATCTCCTGATTTAATCTTTAATCAAATAAAGATTCAGTCACTGATATGTGCTCTTGGTTTCTGGAGAGATGGAGATAGCTTCCATTAAAACTCTAATTACTTTGACAAATCACTTTGAATGAGGGAGATGCTCTCTTCCCTGTGCATGACTAAGCATGGCTGATGGAAACACCACAGTGGGACTTCAAAATTTAAGGTGATAAAGGAAAAAAACGGCAGACACATTGCAGAAGCTTAAATGTTTGAACTAAAAGTAGAAGTAGATAATATTGTGTGGAAATGTTTTTCAGCACCTACACACTTACATTCTCTCAGTGAGTTTTTCTGAAGGAGATGTTGTTTGTCAAATGCAGTGGAAAGGAGGAGGAAAAAACACATCTTCCAGCATGCTATGAAATATACCCAGTAAACAGAGAACTGCACCCACTGGGGGGCATATGCCTGGCACACCATGATTGACATTTTTGCGATAAACATATTTATTTATTTCAACTTTATTGCTCATATACAGTAGAAGTTATTGATGCTTTTAGAGCACTATCTTGCTCATCTCAGCTTTGCTTTGGATCAACATGTCCAAGCTTCCCTGTCTCTCTGTTTTTATTGACATGTTCTGTCTTACTGGCTAGAGGGAAGCTCACTGGCAACAAATAATATGTCTGACATGATCAAAACTAAACCAACGGCAAAGTCAATAAAATAGTGTCTGTTGGCATTTTGCTGATTTGGTGTACAAAACTGCATTATTTAGTGACTAGCAAATAAATATTATGGTTGATGTTGCAATAATTGCAATTTCAGGACTACCACAGAGTTTTGTTTTAATTATGTAATTTGTTGCATTTAAGAGATACTCATCTCTGCTCAGTTAATTCAGATACTGTTTGAGGGAAAGCAGTCTGCACAGCAACATCTAAAAAACCTGGTTAGCCACAACAGTATGTGAAAGGAATTTTTTTAAATATTTTACCCTTTAAAAGCAATGTATCATAACAGTCTTTCCATTTCGCATAGTTTGGTATCTCTGTCTCAGCATAGAGCCACACCTGAAATGTGTCCATCATGAAATGTTGTTTGTTTTTTCCTTTGCTGTTTTTTTCTCCAGTCTTGCCAGGAATAGGCCCGGTTAAATGCCTCAGTGAAGTGTTATTATAGAGATAAAGGCAATTTTTTTTAATTTGTGAAGACACTGATTCTGATTGCCTGATATCTTTTCTTTCATGTTCCTAGATGGCATATTTCATTTTTTCACTGAAGACACAGGTTTGTTCTGTAGTGGAGATAATAGATGATTAGTTAACTAGCTGCTTGTATCCTCAGGACAATCCCATCACCCCTGCTGTTTAGCTGAACCAGTAATTATTTGACGACGTAGCATAGCAAATCATTATGTTTCTTGTTGGAACAATATGGCCTTGTATGGCCAGATTATGAATATAAACTAATCTGTGCCTATTTAATGTGCATTTTATTTCACCCAAATCACCCATGAGTTGATAGCGTAGTTATCCAGATATGCATCTCATTATCAATGTGATTTGTTTTTTTAATACTATATCTCTGCATTACAAACGCTGCACATTTCCCTCTGGTTTCAGCTGTTTTGATGTCACTAGGGGAGGTTTATGTTTGGATTATAGCCATCAGCATTGATTAATCAATTGCGTTGCAAATTATAGTCTTAGTGGAGAAGATAAAGCTGTCCGATGTCTCCTGCACTTCCCACCTACTGATCCCATACAGAGGAAACCTGTCTGTGCTGTTGTGTTTATTAGTGTTAAGTGTTTTTTTGTGATTCCATGTCTTTCTGTTTTAGTTTGTCTGCAGGTCTTTTAACTTTGTTTTCCCTCTCCATGTTTTGTTGTCTATTATATCTTTCATGTTACTTCTCCCACTTTCCTTTCAACCAATCACATGCGTGCAATTCATGTGACTGTTATTTGGCTTGCATGGTGCTGATGATCTCCTCCACTCTGCAGAAGGTAACTCAATGTTCCAGATTTTTACAAGAAGAATCCTAACTTTACTGGAGAATCCTACCACTAATGATTTAAGCAACACATTCTTTGCTTATACGCAAACGTTTAACACATGTCCGCCTCATTCCTGTTAACCAGTCATGTAGACAGTTGCCTCAGCTGGATAAATGAAAGAGGCCCAGAGCTTTCTTCACAGTGATTTAAGAGGAGTCAGGAGTGTTATATAATATATCTGCATCAACCAGATAGTACCAGTACCTGCTTGATGTTACCTTTCCCCCTTATAGGATGTGTTACTGTAACTCAACAATGTAATAATCCATTTTTCACTAATCACAAGAGAATCATAATCAATTTCTGCCCATCTGAAACCTAGTCATTATGTCTTCATGTTGTTTATCATGTTTAACCTTAGCCTGAATTCCACGCATTAGCCTACAGGCTAAATCAACTAACATGGACCAGTCCAATCACACAAGGTTATAATGACAAGCAGTGACATGATTAAGCTTATGAGGGTTAACCACCATGCACATCCTTCTTGTTGTTTGTTGTCCTGCAGTTGCCGTCTGATGTATTTCTGTTGCAAATCAATTTTTTGCACGATTCACCCCACACTTAATAGTCATCAATATTATGAGTCACCCCACACTGAAGTCATCAATAAATTATTGTGTGTTAAAACTGAATTATTTAATATAACGTAGACTATTGCAATCAGTCATTTAAGTTAAAAGGTGTCAAACATTTTAACTTAAATGTTTGACACCTTTTAACTTAAATGACTGATTTAAGTTAAAAGGTGTCAAACATTAGCATAGTCCATCTCAAGTAGATTGTATTGCATAAACATTTCGCCAAATGCTTATCGTCTTTGCAGGCGAGCCTATTTGTTATGCTACAAAATGCAAATCCTACAAAAACATTTCAGTCAATGAGTCAAATAACTCTCTCCCGAAAGCCTTGCATGACACTGGTGAATGTCAGTCAGCAATTTTATGCCAATTGAATGTCACTCAGCAACTTACAGACTGAATCAGATAAGCATGCCATGTGCATCATTTGGTTATTAGGCTGACTTGAGACAAACTATCTGGAGGCAAGTGATAAAAGAAGGGCAACTATGCTAAAAGGACAACAACAAAGAGAGGGACCAGTTTCAAATGTTAGACTTTTCTTTTATTTCTAACCAAGGGTTTTTTTTCCTCCCATAATTCTAAAGGTACTGGTGGAATCACAGAATTGCCTCTGCTCCTCCCAATACAATAACTTGACTTCTAGTTCTCTGCATCTTTTAAATGAACCTTTAAATAACCCATATATTGCTCTTGTGTGCTTGTAGGGAAGCCAAATCCTCCTAAGCTCGAAGGGATACTTCAACCCAAAGGCAACTCCATCAAAGTCAGCTGGATCAAGCAGGATGACGGCGGCTCACCCATCCTCCATTATCTCGTCCGCTACAAACCAGTGAGTATGGGGCTTCTAGCCAAGCTCTATAGTGCTGCCATTTCCAGATATGTTATTTAAAGGGGAACAATTCTAGTCTAGTTCTGCAGTGTTCAAGCCTTCACTTTAACTCAAGTATGTGTATGTGTGCACCCTCAGAAACAGGTGTCCGAGTGGAAGCCAGAGATCCGGCTGCCCAGCGGCAGCGAGTACGTGGTTCTGAGTGGGTTGGAGTGGAACACGGACTACAGTGTCTATGTGGTGGCAGAGAATCAGAAGGGCAAGTCCCAACCAGGAATGCTGTCCTTCACGACGCTCACAGAGCCAGCTCCCATCCCAGGTACCCTCCCCCAGGCCGCTCACACCGGCACTAAGCACACAGAAACCTGAGGAGCCAAACTCAAAGCTCGAACAGAGCAGGGGGTCCTATTTTCAGCTCTCTAGCTCTGAAAGGTGAATGGCAACTAAATAAATCCACAGGAAAAAAAATAGATTTCCTGGACAGTGGTGTGCCAGAAATGATTTTCCGGCTGATTTTACTCACTTCGAAGTCGTCTTTGACAGCCCTTGCTAAATGAGTTTGAGTTTGCTCTTGCAGAACTGGGACAGGCACTTTCCACGAAGGATAAAACGATTTCCCCTGAACTATTGCAGTGTTTCTTTCAGCTTTGTTTAGTGTTTAATAGCAGTTACTGACTGGATACTTTGTCCCCGTGTGGAAGCAGCCTGTTTGTACTTACTTTAAATTGGCCCTTGATAACAACAGATTAACTCGTAGCTTGAGGTCTTAGCAGCTGAAGGTTTTTACTAAAACTAAAACTTACCCACCCTAGCAAAACCACACAGCTTGTCAACTACCCTAAAAATTCTAGACAATACAGAGTGCTTTGCTGAAACATTGCAGCAGACCCTTATCTCTTCTTCACACTTTGTTTTTTGGTCTTTTTTGTTTTCTAATTCATTTTCCAATCTAAAGCATATCCCACTCACCCACCACTGAGTCACCATCTAGTCGATAATGGTGTAGTCTCCCCTTGTGCTGTGCTTTTGCTTTGATGTGTTGTTGTATTCTTTTTTGTTGTTTTTTCCTTATTTTCTCCCTCAGTTTCACTTTTTTGGTTTTCAGACCTGACACATTTTCACTTTTCTCTCTTCCTCCGTTTTCCCCACCCTTCTTTCCTCTTTGTTTCCCTTCATTTCCCCCCTCCTTTATTCTCTTTCCCTTTCTCTTTATCCCTCTCTCAATGTTCCTGCACTCTTGCCTGGTCCTGGACATTGGTGTGGTGGACCACGTGAACATTTTCGTCCTGACCTGTGTGTATTTTGGTGTGGTTCGGGGTGTGCTGTCCCCAGCCACTCAGGGCTGTTCATCTGTGACATACACTTTGGTATCACTCATCCTGTCCCTCATCACTGTATTCCTGCTTTCATAGTTCGTGGGGAGTTCACACAATTACTGTAGAGGAGAGCTTGCCTTTCTCTGGCCTGGCTGTCTCTCTGAATGCTTTCACTCCCTAAGCAGACTTTGTCCAAGACAGATGTGTCTCTGTTAGTGGGTGAAAAAGGGTGCTCAGTAGCTACAGCACAGACCAGACAGACGTACTGAACCAAAGGCAGTGGACTCCTCTGTCTCCTACAGATCCACTCTGCTCAGCATAGCACAGCTAGTCATCAGTACTAGACAACAGAAAGGAGTGCCAGTTTACAGTGATGAACAATAATTCAAATGAGGTTATATTAAAAAACAAAACAAAACAAAACAAAATAGCACTGTGCACAGAACACTGAGTGAATGCTGAGTGCTGGACATGTCAGTTTACATAAACAATGTATTATATTGTTTTATCACTCACAAAATGATATGTACTGTATGTAAAGATTTGTAACATTAACTTTTACATGATTGAAAACAGAAACAATTAACAGAATACCAAGTGTTGATATAATATTAATATTGCTACAGTTTGACAAGCTGTATACAGAACTATCATAGGTGGTGTTGATATGCAATTAATTGCAACTTCTTGTGTTGATTACTAAGGAAAATGTCCAGATATATCTCATTTATTTAATACATATCAAGTCTCATTCAAAAGTACCTATGTTTTTATACATCATTTATAATTTGATTGGGTTTTTCTCAACTGCATCTTATTCTTAAAGTAGACTTTGATTACCTGCTGATTATTGATATCTAAAGAGTTGAATCCATCTTTAAACAAGGTGGCCAAGATGACTTAGACACAAACAGTGAAGACACATCATAGCCTTTTGGGATATGTGAAATAGCCTCACATACATTTTGTTTACAAAATGTCTTTCATTGCCAGGTAACTAGCGACATAGCAACGTATTGCAAGCTTTCTTCTGGTTTTCTTCTTTCTGTCTAATACCAAATAAATGGGTTTAATATAATTGAATCGTTTTTTATTTTATTTTTAAGGACAGCTGGTGGCTCACTTAATTCCTGAACACGCCTCATGTTTGAAATGAAGTTATATAAGTGATTGAGTAGAAGTGATACAGAACATTACACACAAATACACCACATTGCATCTCAATACACGCTGAGACCTACAGTCTAGAACATAATGGCAGTGTTCGTAGCAGGTGAGTTGTTTCTGTTTTACGAAACCATTAGCGGTTACAGTCGCACATTCTTCATGACTCCTTCTATTAAACTGCGTCACGCTACAGGTCCTCAGTGCTATCCTCTCTGTCTCTTCTCTGGCAGATTTGGGTGATGAGACAGCTCTTTCTATGGGCATCATCCTATGGGCGGGGATCCTTGTTGTAGTATTTGTACTGCTGCTCCTGGCTGTGGATGTCACCTGTTTCTTTGTGAACAAATGTGGCCTCATCATGTGCCTCTGCGGCAAATCAGGCACCGGAACCAAAGGACACAACATGGAAGAGGGCAAGGCTGCCTTCATGTGAGTATCACAGGCTACGTTTACATGCAGCCTGGCAAACCTCAGATAAACACGTCAGTCACAGTTGAATAATCCAATCAGCCTCGGTCAGGTTGAAAATTTTAAGGTCCAGTTAAAGCTGCCCTTTTGAACTCTGGCGCATGTATTCTTTCCACACATAAGCAGGTAATGTAGCCATTTAGTTAAATGATTTCAATTTTAAAGATGAATGCCAAGATGCAGAAGATTGTTTGCTCAAATCATTAAAAGGAAAATTCCACCCTCAGATACTCTCACACTGTTATGTATCATCAATCAATCTTTATAATGAACTGTTGTAATTCACCTTTTTGTTATACCCACTTTCCCTCAGCCTGCCTCTTCTACTTCAGTTAGTGATTACCTATATTTCCCAGAATGCCTTTTGAGAACCCCCAGAGAACTTCCCGAACGTGCCTGAGCATTTCAGCGGTGGGTTTTGAGTGCGGGTGGAGAGAGCAACAGATTGCAGAGCAAGATTTTTTACAGTTGAGAAAAAGCGAGAGTTTCGCCCCTTACGCAAAATGTGGCTGCTTTGCATTCTGGTCTACTGAGGCTACTGTTGGTGGAGAAATTGGTCTCTCTGCCTCTTCTATGATGGATTTCTACTATTATGATTGTTGAGCATTGGTGCAAAATGATGAGTCTAGAAAGAAGCTCTTGCTCTTTGATTCTGAGGGACTGACACCAAAACCATTGATATTTGAGATAATAGAAATGTTGCCCCCTATTAAACTCCATTCTAGCTGCACTGGAAATGTAACATCACATCATCTATGTTTGGCCAGTTATCAATGGGAATAAGTAAAATAGGCCTACACCATCCAAACGACAAAATGAACCCAGAAATACAAGATACATCACCAGTAGCTGTTGTTAACAGTGGTTAAGTATTTTAGGGTGGATTTTTCCTTTAATGAAAGAATAAAAGATGCTGGGTTTAAGTGATGCATTGAACAAATACACACACTCATGCGATACGTATGCGATATGACAAATTAAAATCTGTTGTTGCAATTTGGAGTGGGAAGTTTCCATCACGCATTCATCTATATGACATTTTACGCTACAGATTCCACTAAAAGAAGGACATGATTAGAAGATTAGATGGTGTAGATATGGAAACAACAAGCCACATGGACTCCCTTTACATGTGAACAGTTCCTCCATTCTCAGTTCTCTGTAACCATAATCACTCTGTTGTACCGCTCTTGCATCACTTTTTCCTGCAGCAGAAGCAACCGTTCTGTGAAATAACAGAATCTGTTGACATTTTCCCCAGATATTTGTCACAGAATATTTATGTCCTACAGGAAGGATGAGTCGAAAGAGCCAATAGTGGAAGTCAGAACGGACGATGAGGTCACAGCCAATCATAACGCAGGAGGGCCAACAGAACCCAATGAGACCACACCCCTCACAGAGCCAGAGTGAGTAAAAGCTGACATACAGCGCACAGTCTTTTTACCTTTCAAGTCTTTTTAGCCGCTGCACATTGCACTCCACTTTAAAGAACAGTTCTCATATTATTCAACAGGATTACAATTTGACCCTCATCCATTGAGTTAATACAGCAAAGGAAATCTGAACTTTTGTAAAAGTTCATGTGTTGGTGATTCTTGAGTGGAGTCCACTGAATTTGTGTTGCTTTCTGTTGAGGTGATCTGTTTTTATTCCCTTTCGCAGGGATTATTGCACTTTATATGTGTTTCTTCTCCAGCCGTAGGAGATTTTTTTGTCTCATTGTATCAAGGTTGAAGCAATACCAGCTAAAGACATGGAAAGGCTTTTGTCCTCTTGAGTGTGGTCAACTTGTATTAAATGATTTGACGACCTCAGCAAGCCACATCTCATATCAGCGTTGTAGAAAAAAATAGATTTTATAAGGAGATTGTCACTGGTACTGTTCAACCCTTACAGGTGGTTATGCGTGGTGTTGTAGTGTTCTGCAGGAATACTGGTGCTTCTTAGTACATTTACAGTTTTCCTAGCTCAATGTACTCCATGTTGGTGTGTGTATGGGCTGTATCCTTTAATGTCCACTCACAGCATGAAACCCTTTGTGTCTTTTCTTTTTTCTTTTTGTCACTAGGCCTAGTAGTCGTTTTGGTTGCTCTGTCTACGTTTGTGTAAATCTATAAACCCGACTAAACCCTCTGCATGCTTCTCCTGGCCACCCTTCCTCTGCCACAGTCACCCTGGTGTCTAGTCTGTGTGTCTCTGTTCTCTCCCTGCTCTCTCAGGCTGGCGGCTAACACTGCTGCTCTGACACTGGACACCCTCTCCTCCGTAGCCACCAACTCTGACACAGCCACTGCAACCTTTGACCCTGCTCAGGACAGCCCCTGTAGCGAGACCACTACCCTCACTTGTAGCCTGTCCACCCCGGCCAACGACCCCTCACCCACGCCTGTCCCGGCCCCGGCCCCCACCCCAGAATCAAACACTGCCCCACCAAACCCCCTCATTTCCACCTCTGCTGTCACAGCTAGAATAGCGGAACAAAGAGAAAATAGCGCCCCAGAAGCAGAGGAGAAAATGGCCACTCCTTCTTGTACCCCTGAACGAACTAAATCTCAAAAGTCTGCCACACCAATACCACCAAAGCGTAGGAACTCTCCCAAACTGGCCTTGCTGAAGGCTAACCGTAGCTCCCCGGTATCTGCACTCGCTACGTCTTCTGCATCTGCCTCTCCCACTCTAGACACCAAGAAACCCGCTCCTAGTCCCCCAGTCACCCAGCTCCCCACCCAGCCAGCTGCTGTAGCCCTAGACACCGAGACACCAGTGCAAACTGCCTCCACTCCAGCAGCTACTGCCACTACTAAACCAGACCCTGATTCAAATACCACTGCCCCGGATACCAGCGGGCTTAGCCTTACTCCCTTTGGCGCCGATAAACCTATTGACCAGGCTGTTGACAATAATGCAGCTCCTGCCAAAGATGCCACCTTTGCCCCTAAAGCTCCCACTGCCACCAACTCTCCTTCAGTTGTCCACAATGCTCGTAAAGTCCTGGACGCTGAAGGATCTGCTCCTCTAGTTGCAAATATCCTCACTCCCATTTCCGCCGCCCCAAGTGCCCCTCTGTCCGTCCCTGCCTCTTCTGCAGCTAGCCTCGACGCACCCCTCTCTAACGATCTCCTCACAGCCGACATGTACGCCTTCCAGTCCTCGAACCTGACCGCACCTCACGTCACAGGGCCCAAAAATGCAGAGTTAGAGCTAGAGATGCCAAACGGGATAGGGAGGTCCCCACCAGACCTTATTAGCCTGGACAGCCCCCTCTCTCTGCCCAACGGAGACGGAGCAGACCTCCCCCCCTCAGGCCCAGCTCTGGAGGCATCAGAGAGTCTGGCCAAGACTGCTCCTCCTGTCAACGACGAGTACGGCTCCCTCTAGAGGTTTATCTCTGTGTGTGTGTGTGTGTGTGTGTGTGTGCGTGTAACATGTATGCCCATTCATTCACCACCGCATCTTGCCATTGACCACACGATACGAAACACTGTAATGGTAAACTGTGGTAAATGACATTGTGATAATTAGAAATCTTGTGGATTGTGATGGAAGAGAGGTATGACGGTTCTGTTTTTTGTGCTTGTATGTGACAGCTCCCCACTGCGGTTCTTTACTTTTGCAGCACTCGCTACACAGTTAATTAGTTTAATGACACACTATTTTGTCTCAGACGGGCAGTAAGTTAAAGTATGTGCCTCTGAGTGTTGCCTCAATCCTCACTAATTCCACAGCTCTACTAAAGAGATCAAAGGGAGGCCAGATACTGGTATTTGCCCTGCGCTGAAGCCTAGGAGGCAGAGGAGCTTCAGGCAGGATCTAGCAACTGCGCTTCACCGCTTTAACATGCACAGAAATATCACATTCTGCCACAGCTACCAGCCCAGGACTCATTTACTGTCCTATCACAGTCTCTTTGAAGTAGCACTAAACTGATTAATACATAGTATTTGCTAAACGCTGTGTATATTAAAATATAAATGATACAGGATGAACTATAAGGGTATCTCATTATCTGTCTGCTCAGTTTTTATCTGACTGTGTTGTCAAGGTGGTGAAGAAATATGTAAGAAGACTCATAAATATGTATGAAGTCTTCTTACATATTTGGCGAAGACCTCATAGTGAAGAAATGTCTAAGGTTGTGTTCAACAGAGGTGTCGGTTTGTTGTTGTTGTTTTTTTTCCTGTATTTTTCTGTTTTCTCGCCAGGGGTGAACAGATTGGTTTTTTTTAACTTTGCCTCTTTTTCCCTTTCCCGTTTCAGGAGTATTTTTTCTGATGAGAAAGGTAAAGGAGACGAGACAGAATTATCAAATGCCCTGATGGAGAAAACGGCAGAACACAACAATGTCATACAGACAGATATCACCGAGAGCAAAGCATGATGGGGCAGGGAAACCCCAGCCCATCCAAAACATTTGCAGCAGCAGCAGCAGCAACAGCGAGAAACACTGCAGGAGTTTTGATTTCCAGTGCCCTTAACTGCATATTCAGAACAACATACACTTGTACTTTGTAGATTGATTAGAGCACAGAGTGACTGTGCTGTCGTTTCTGGTTTCAGTTAAGATACGTTCGCTACACCCAAGGAGTTCTAGTTTATCTTGAGGTCATGAGAGATTTACTTTTATTTTTTTATTGTTATTTTATTTAACCAGTCAGGACAATTAAGAACAAACTCTTATTATAATGATCGCTTGGTAAAGAGATGAGATTAGACTGTAGTTTCTGTTGTGCTTAGAGTTTGAAGTACGGTTGCACATAAGCATTGAATTATTATGGAAAATATATATATAAAAAAAAAAACTGACTATATAGAAATTATTTTTTTTATTTTCTGGTTACACTGTTCAAATGTAAAACTGTTTGCATTTTTTATTTTAAATTATAATTTGAGGGCTAGTCTTATTGAATAGCTTGTTCTGCATGTCTGACCTGCAAGTGGTTGTAATGTTTTGTTTGCAAGGGTTATTGTTTCACTCTGTCTGTTGTGGGGATGTTTTATCTCTCACAGATATGCTGTCATTTATTAAACATAGGCCTCAGTTCATTGTTTTTAATTATAACCACATGTGTTATGGCCATAAAAATACACTATTAACCCACAGTCAGCTGCAGGGGGAAAGTGAATCAAAGAGAATCCCACTACAATAGATTTGTTACGATTAGATCAGATTTCCTCTAACTGTTGGCCCATATAGTGATCTGGTTGAGGGATCAGCTGTTAGTCAGTCTGATACCTGCATTACCACAGTGTTAATTAAAATAAACATGTCTCTAAATAAAATAATAGCTATTGTACACGTTGAACACAAATGTTCAGAGATAAGAGACAAAACAAATCCCAACAGAACTACTAATTGTCATCCAAGGGTTGGAGAACCTCGAATCGAGCGAATGTCTTATAATCTTGAGCTAAATATGCCATTTCTTTGTTTCGAGCATCAACTGATAGCTATCTTCTTCACATGAAAAGCAGATCAAATGCCTGGCTTCATAATTTCAGTTGTGCTTTTAAAGCAAAAAAAAAAAAAAAAACACCCCAAAAAAAAAAAAAACTTTAAAAAGCCTTTTTGTACTATTTAAAACTAGAAAGATTTATTTTCCATTCCTGCCTGCAAGCTTGTGCACTGTGCCTGTGTGTCAATAGACTGTCTTGTCATCAGTTTCTATAATAATCTGCATAGCTTTGTTGTGAGAGATTTAGCCTATTCTTTTTTATATTGTATCTTTAGAAGAAAAGTACAATAAATGGACTAATGTGGTCATTATAACACGTGTAGTGTATGAAACTGTCCGTCTCTGGTCACAGCACTATGTATTGCCAGCTATAGTGAAGGGAGACGTTATGAGTCTTGGCATGAATTCAGTCAGTACTTCATAACGTATAACTACAATGCAGATAGACATGCCCATGTTTGTTTGGGGCAAACTAGATTTCATATTGATTTAATGAGTGTTACCTTTGGGCTTGTTCTGGCATAATCACACAATGTTTTTTATTTTCTTCCCCCTGATTGTTATTCAAGTGTTCTGTAATGTGGTCTTTGAATTTCTTTTTCGGTTTTTGTCTTTTGTACAAAATCACTCACCAGGAGTGACTGCTTGTCAAGTTTGGGATACCAGTGGCAGGGAGCAGGGTGGTCGACCTGATACACAAGACGAATTTTTCTAAAATGTTAGATAGTAGTTGCAGTGCTAGTAGATGTACAGTAATGCCAAATGGAGTGGCGTGAAGAAGGCTTTTCAGTATATCAAAACGACACTACAGGCTTTACTTACCTTGTAATCTCCAGTTGTCACCAGACCACCTTGTTCCCCTCGTCTCTGGAGGCTCCTTTTGGTTTCATTGGGTCAAACTCAGAAAATATCTGTTGTGTACAGCCTGAGCGCCAACCCATTTACAAAATAAAACATGGTTTCTGAATCTAATATTGTTCTGACCCTTTGTCTCATTAGTTTTAGTGATTCCCCCTTTCCTTTTTCGTGCCTGCAGTACAATGTTTTCAACACTAGGTGGCAGGAAATACCTTTTTGGAGTTCCTTTGTTTTCGCCATGTCATGGACTCACACAGGATTATTTACAGAATGGTTACACTGCAAACAGGTTTTGGTGGGTTAGAAATTCTCTGGGCTGAATGCCCAGACAGACGGGAGCAAATAAATAAGTCTTACATCATGCATGTTTGTCCAAGAGCAAAGTTAATATTTTCAGGCTAGGATAATAATGCCTAGGTGTAACAGTGAGTACTTGATATTTTGGGCTGCAGAACATCAGCTACCTTCAATACCCCTGTTTGTGTTTGATCACTCTTCTTCAGTAAACACTGAAGCACCGAGGCTAATGTGACTTGAAACTGGCGCTGCCAACAGTGTGTGTCAATACCCAAAGTGGCCAACACTGTGACCTGTCATGGCATCCTATTTCACAGGCAGCACTGCGCTCTGTTGCAGCTGCCAGGGTTTATTCATGTTTTCTCTTCAGTTCACTTATAAATAGAAACTGGTTTGGTCTTCATATCAGAAAGCATTAATCAGATCGGTTTCTACCTGTTATGATAGGGCACCAAACTGGTCATAACCCAGTCTATCAGTCCCCTCTCCGTCTCTGCTGGCAGGTTGTTCAGATGCCCTGTAGATGTCTCTGTTTTCAGCCAAGGAACAGAGGACGATCATTCAAAGCCGTGACGTCGCCCGGGTGATGATTTGCAGCTGCGTCAAGCTAGCCGCAGACAGGCAGGGTGACACCAGAAGTGAGGCGGCTCTGCTTTCAAAATAAAACAATGAAATTAGTCGTTTATGGAAAAAGAGAAGTGTCAAGTACTGGGGTGTACAGAGCAATAAATAATCGACTTGAAATATTAATTCAGGTCTGTGTAACCCTTAGCAATTTAATATTTAGTTTAATACTCAATTCAAATGATTAAAATGGAAAGACAACAAGAATATTCTGAAATCTCAATTTATTGCCCCTTGTATAAATACAAAATTTAGGTGATTTGGGCTTGTTTTTCAGTCTATCTATTTATTTGTTATTTATTGGAAAAAGGCAATTGAAATATTTGTCTCAATCACAAAAATGAACTGCCTTTCATTTCAACAGCATGCCATGTGTTGATTGGCATGCGAAGACTAAAGTGAGGCTGGACTTGCTTCTTATTGATCTGTGGGACTCTTCCTCCTGAATTACAATCTTAGAGGAGGAGGAAGCATGACAAAAATCAAACATCAGAAAATAAAATCCTAAATCGAAAGTGAAATTTTTGAATTTTGCACTCAATTCTCCTGTTTTTCACATTTGATTTTGAATTAGAATATTGAACTAATCAGCATTACACAGACCCAGGGGGATCATTAAATTAAATAGAGGTATACTCTAGGTGTAATATAGAAACTAAACTGGTATTTTATGATAAAAAAAATTGGCAGGTAAATTTGAGGCTAATAAAATACTATTTGATGACTTATTCATTAAAAACATATTCCTCCCTAAATACAGCCAGTTTCAAAAATAGGTATAGAGTTTTACATACATTATTAATAGCCTACTCACTGCATTATTAAATACTTTTTTCCTGTTTCCAGGTACAAATTGAATGTTGAATTATTATACAACTTTTTTTTTTAAAATTGTATACCTACTTTTGAATCCTTGTATATTCTTTATGGTCATTTTGGTACTTCGTATCAGGGGAGACTGGGGATGGTTGTAACATTTTTCACATTTCTGTCCATATCGTCTTGCTCATTTGAGTTAGATCAAACAAATGTAATGTGCACATAATATGACCTCTGTTTTGAACAGAATTGTGTGTTTGTGTGTGTGTGTGTGTGTGTGTGTGTGTGTGTGTGTGTGTGTGTGAATTTGTGTGCGTGTCTGTGTTAACTCAGTTAAGTTGTAGTATCCTACTACAGTGCTATTTGTCACAACTATCCCCAACCCCAGCAACTATTAAACAGCTAGCTAGTGTAGCCTCACAGTGTAATACTATATTGTAATATTAGTATACCCACATGATAATTACCTATAAAATATCAATTGTCAATTATCTTAATCTAAGTTCCATAATTGTGACAGTCACATAAACTGTGCTATCCAAAAAACAAATTTAGCTAAAAAAACTCTAAAAAATTTAAATTTGGTTTTAAATTTGCCAGTTTTATTTACAGCCTATTTCTTTTACACATGTGGGCTTGGGACTGAAAGGAACACCTACACAGTTGATCATAGGATTTCTAACTTGCTCCTGATTGGAGTAATTGAAAGACTTTTGAAAGTATCCCCTCTTAAAACCACCCTGGTCACAACACGTGGTTCTCGAGATGGGTTTTATTTTGAAAGGTCTAACCGGACGTGTGTTTTTGTTTTGCGGGCTTGACACTGGTGCCTGGGTGATGATTTGCTTACTTGGAGCAGCACTGAGTTTGGAGCGGGTACTGTGAAATGCCTAACCATGATGTTGCCTGGATAATCAGCGGAGGACGTTAGGAAATAGAGGTAAGAAGAAGTATGACAGCTCATACTTTTACTTGTCTTGTTCGTCAGTGTTTCCAGTACATATTATTTTACACAGGAGAATCTGATCTGATGAACTACTTTTCAGACTGAGACTATTTTTAATAATTAATTTTTTATATAAATCTCAATTTCGTGGTGGGCTGCTGTAAGTTCGCCTCGGCTAAGGCAACAAATGTAGAAATCGGCCGAAGTTTGCCTACAGTCTGAATCGAGATTTTACAAACTTGATTAAACCCAGACTATATTGTAGCCCGGTCTGTTCCCGCTGTGATATCTTTGTTTGTTTTTTTAGGTAAATGCCTTTTTCGGGCATAACATGTTGCTTAAACACTATGCGGACAGTAAATAAGCGAGATGCGAGGATTTGTCTGCTTGTGTTAGACTAAAGGTGGGTTGCGCGTCTGCACCTGATGCGCTCTGATGTTGCGGATAGTTCAGGACCGAGGATGCAGCCTGTCAGCATCACTCGAGCGGCGGTGGGTGAGTGGTCCAACAGTATATAGATTATATATTTACCAGAGGACCCACTCGTCACTCAGACAGTCACAGGAATCATTTGGATATGTGCGTGGAGTGACTCTCCTCGGGAGCCGTGATCGCGCTTCATTTCCACGCTTTCATCATTTTGATAGTTTGATAACTTATTTTTGGCTCTGCATCATTTGAGCGGAGCATCTTCATCGTATTTAACACAACCCATAATGCGCGTGTACATTAACTAATCTGCCCCTCGAGGCGTTTCTTAATGGTAGACCTACCTGTTGAGGGCATCGACACTGTGTGTATGTGTGTGTGTGTGTGTGTGTGTGTGTCCACCGCTTGATAAATTGAACCGTCACCTCTCAGTATGCAGACGTTATTACAGCGACGTGCCCGCTCTCAACTAGACCTCAGACTAATCACCTGCAATGGAAACTGTTGCTTTGTGTGTATCGACCTGTTGTCTGTGCGTGATTTTTAATTAAAATAAGTAAATAAATGTAGGTTACATGACATAAAACAGTACCACTTCAACATATCAGGTAAGGCTTTATATTTTATAAAATATATATTGTCATTTTATATCTTATAACACATTATTTTCAAATATTCCTTATCATTTACCATAAATGATAGTGTGCACTGAACTATAGGCTAATTCACTGTGTTTTACACCTGTAAGTTAAATGGATGTGCATTGTAAGTGAAGCAGACACTAATGATCTTCCACCCTCCCCCTCCACCCGAACCGCAGACCTGCAACAAAGTGAAGGCAAGTGGAACAGCCACACCTCATGCGTGGGCTCAGCGAGGGTCCGAGCGGATACGGGTCTGACAAAAATGGGTGTGCTCCAGCTCCACAACCCCACTCACCCCAGCACGCTTCTGCAGCGGGCCAATCAGATGCGTCTGGCGGGCACGCTGTGTGATGTCATCATCACGGTGGACGGCCAGGAGTTTCCGGCGCACCGCACCGTCCTGGCCTGCACCAGCAAAATGTTCGAGATCTTGTTCCACCGCAGCAGCCTGCGCTACGCCCTGGACTTCCTGTCCCCCAAGACCTTCCAGCAGATCCTGGAGTACGCCTACACCGCCTCCCTCCAGGCGACGGCGGAGGACCTGGACGACCTGCTGTACGCCGCCGAGATCCTGGAGATCGAGTACCTGGAGGAGCAGTGCCTGAAGGTGCTGGAGACCATCCAGTCAGAGGAGAGCGAGGAGGCGGCGGTGAGGAACCACGGCTCCGGAGACCACAGCGACCACAGCCGGGCCCGGCACTGGAGGCACATGCTGATGTCCAAGAAGCATTCCATACAGGATGGAACCAACTGCACCACCCCGACCGCTCTCCACCACCTGGCGCTGTACCACATGGCTGAGAGGAGCCCAGAACCGGAGGGGGCTCCTGTGTCGAGCCCCAGGCTGGACAAAGAGGTCGACATGGAGAGCGTCAGTCCTCAGCAGCTCCTGCACCGCAGTCCAGGTGCAGAGCTGGCCCAGGCCTCGTCCCTGGATCCTGCAAGGAGCATAAAGTCAGAGAGCATGCAGGTGGACGACGCCAACGGCTGCGAGGGCAGGTCCTCCAGCGCGGGGGAGGGGAGCTGCGTGTCAGACCAGCCCAGAGACGAGGGCCCGGGGACCCCGCTCCGGGGCAGCGTGATCACCAGTGCTCGAGAGCTGCACTCAGGCCAGGAAGACGGAGGACAAATGGGGAACTCTCTTGACAGCTTCCCTGGGATGGCAGAGAAACATCTGGCCTCCCTGTACTCGATGCCCTCCAACCACACAGGGGAGGGGATGATGCCAGTGTCCGTGTCGGTGGCCCCGTCCCTGGGCATGCCGCTGGACCCGAGGGCCTACAGCGGCCTGCTGCACCAAGGCTTGCTCCACAGGGAGCTCCTCAGCCGGCTGGGCCAGTTTGCGGCAGGGATGAGGCGCGAGGGCCAGGCTCAAGGCCAACAGTGTTGTGGTGAATGTGGGCTTCAGCTGCACAACAGGCAGGCCATGGAGCAGCACAGGTAGGAGCACCAGACATCTGTCAACATTTCTCTGCTTAATGAAGCTTTTATCCTACACTGTAAATGTGTTGCAGTATCTTAATCCATTAATCAATCAAAAAAATACAAATTGAATGAATAATGATGATCAGTGCTTTACTGGACTAGCAATTTGTTGAACTGCCTGTACCTGTTTAGAGAGTTGGCATGTATGTGCAATTCCTAAGGCAAGTCTAATAATCAGTGGTGAAATCCAGAGGAAAGTGGTTACAATTTTAATTAAATAGTTTTTGCTGGAGAAATTAAAAACACTGCAACACTGCTAACAGTGTCAGTAAGAAGACTATTAAGTCTAATAAAAGACAGGAGGAATGTGTGAGTGCATGTAAGCTAAGAGTCACATGCTTCTTGAATTGAACGGTTGAGAATTTTGGTCCTTCTGATTTTCCCCCCCCCCCAACACGTTAAAATACTATCAGAGTGAAAAGCCGTAAGGAGCAACAGCAAATATGTTAATTTATTCTCAGAGACACCTGCACTCATGTCTTAACAGTGAGACTTTTCGGGAAGTTTTGAATTAGGTCTTTGTTAGGGATTTAATATAAAGGGGCCTTGGTGTCGCATAATGCTGCTATTTACAAAGCGGCTTTTTCTAAATTCTGTTTGATTATTGCTACAGACGTGCGTCTCACACGAGAGGCTGTCTCCCAGACTATTTGATATGCATTCCTTTGCATCGGCAGGGAAGAGCCTCTCAACAGGGACCAGGCTGGACGTTTCAGCTGGTTGATGGATAACTTGCCTCACCGTGTTGCTGCTTTATTATTCTTTTTTTTTTTAGCTTGTCAGTTTATTTTGTATACAAAAACGTACCAAAGCCTACCAACTAGCTCAGTGACAACTCTCATTAACTCTATTACTATAGCCTTTTTATAATTTTGCGCACTTGTCAGCCGTTGAGTCATCACTAATCATTACAAACAAGAGAATCCGCACGTCCCACTGCTGATGCAACCGACCCAGGATTAGTATCGAAGCGCCAACCTCTACCCTTTCCCCGTCGGCGCCAGTGGCTGACATTTCAGCCTTGTGCCACTCCAGAGTTGTAGCAACACTGCCCAGTGAAACAGAGCATCCTGTGGGATATTTGGTGATGCTCATTGCTCACTCATGGAGACAGGCAGATGTCCGCGGGTTGAAGGAGTCCCATCGGTGGCTCCGCTTGAGGATGTAATGAAGTTGCTCCAGGTCTCTAACCAGGTCATTGAGCATACACCTGGCCTGTAGATTGACATTTTGTAGTGTTTTAAAACAAATTTCTCCTGGCACAGTTCTGTTGAAAACTACAGAAATATAGCAGTAATAGGGATGAGACGATATGCTTATCTCACGATACGACTGGATACGCGATATGTGGTTCACGATTCGATACAACCACGATACGATGTAATAAATAAAAGTTCAATGAATACAGAGTGCAGAATTATGTGTACCTCTGTGCCACAAATCTCTCTAGCAATGGCATTGGCTTGCTAGAATGTAAACAACAATTTTAAAATGTCATTACAAAGTGCAAATAATATAATTTCAATGGAGAGCTTGTGAAATTGTGATGGGCAAGCTAAGTCATTTGTGATTACTACAGCAGAATAAAAATATAGCTAATACCGCAATTAAATTTTCTGCCCCACGATACGTATTGTCACATTTTTGTATTGTGATATATTGAATTTCGATATACTGTCCCATTCCCAAGTAATGCAAGTATTTTTTTAGATTGTTTTGGTTAAATACTTAATCCTAGTGGTGCCTAATGAGATAACACAAAGGATTAGGAAACATTTCAATTTTGTTCTGAAATTAGATATCCACCATTTGAAAAAATGATGCCTGTAAAATGATCGATACCACAAAATTAAAACACAAATTGTGGTACGTTTTAGAGGTTATTAGGAAACTTAGATCCTTGGTTGACAAAACACTGAAACTTTAACAGACTAGATCTGTATTTTAGGGATAATGAATGATAAACTTCAGGTAATATTATTTTTTTCCAGAACAGAAATTTAGCATTTTGGAAAAGAACTCTTCATTTTTACATGTCATCAGTAACCTTTTAAAACCTATTTCCAAAAAGAGCTTTTTTATCCTCACCCATGTAAGGCATTATATTTAAAAAAAAGAACTGGCCAAAAGTCAACAATTGTTTTCTACATGTGAGAGACGATGCAAGCTGTAACTCGAATCTTCAAACTTAAAAATGGGACAAACTGTCAACAGGGTTTCTTGGACACTGACAATGTGCATTCAGCTCCAACATTTTTTTTCCTTCTTTTAGCTCAATATGGTAATGTAGCTCATTGATTTGGTGTTAGCTAAATGAGATTTTAGGACTCATTTATTTTGACCATAGAGTGTGTTTAAGCACGGCCTCCTTCTAGGTCATTTGTTCTTCTGTTGGAGGGGGGATATAAGGATAACAGTGCAGATGCCTTGCATGCTTGGATGTGTGTGATATGATATGATGGGTTTTGCTGCCGGCAGAGCTTCAGCGAATCATCTTTCTTTTTTTCTCCTTTTCATAGCAGTTACAGGAGAAGTGTGTGTGTGTTTCTCTGTGTGTTTACGTGCATGTGTGTGTGCGGCGCGCTTGTGTGTGCGCCCAGCGTCGTGCTGCGCTGGCGGGTGGAGGCACGTGTATGTCTGCACTCTGAAATTAGCCAGATATCCTATTGTCTGTGTTCTTTTAGCATTCATGCGTTGTGATTCACAACTCCAAGGGCCTCTTACACTAATGATGTTGCATTCAGTGAGGGATTCTTGCCGGAATGAAAACATGCTCTTCTTTTACGAGGACAATGACGCTGCTGGCTTTGGAAGACCTTACACAAACGGCACAGAAACGCAGCACTTTCATTATCATAACTCCGCTCTCCCTTCTTTTCTGCTACACGCTCATAGATTTTCGTGTTTGTCTTTTGCGCAGGAGGCTGCATAACGGCGAGAAGGGCCACGGCTGCGAATACTGTGGCAAGCACTTCCAGGACAGCGTGCGGCTGAGGATGCACATGCTGTCTCACACAGGTAATTATAACTGTCAGGCTCTCGTCTTGGAGTAAAAAAAACCCATTCAGTTTGGTTATGAAGCCTCTTGATAGTGCGGCCTCTCACATGCACCTGTTCATACTACAGGAGCCACAAGATCCATAGAAAAGCTGATTCTGCTTAGTGTGTTTGGATAATCCCCCCCCACACACACACACACACACTCCCTCTCCCGCCTCCCTTCCAGTTTGTGCTGCTCCGAATACTAGGATCATGCTTCTCCATGCTTAGGTCTATGTACCTCTCTCTGTCTCTCTCTCTCTCTCTCTCTCTCTCGCTCCCCAGTCTCTCTGTTGAATCTTTTTGGTGTTTTTTTTTTTTTTTTTTTTTTTTTTTTGGAGACTCTGGCAGCTCGCCAGCTCTGCCCCTTCTGAGTGATGACATCATCAGCTGCCGGCAGGCCTGGGTGTTCTGCCAGTGTTCCGAAGCGTGTGTGATGGCTCGCTCGCAGATGTGTGTCCAGGAACACACTGTACCCAAATGCAGACTTAATCAGACCTGACTGCTCTCCCAGCTACTTTATCCAAAATAGAGAAAGAGGAGCAGAGGGGGGTGGAGGGGGGGGGGGGGGGGGGGGGGGGGGGGGGGGGGAGTGGGGGAAGGAGGGGTCGGGTGAGGTGGGGGGGGCTAAAAATGAAACTAAAACAGAAACAGTAACTTCAGTTGGAATATGAGGATAGACAAGGCTCGGTCCCTGTCTTCTCCCCGCTGCTCTCTGAGGATTGTTCGGGGATGACATACTGCTGACAGATACGAGGGAGAATGCGTCTCTCTCTCCAAACAGCGCTCATAAAGGACTTCACCTGAGCCGTCCCTCGCCCGTGCTTATTCCTCACGGTGCGTTCCTGTGTAACCCTAAACACACACATTGTCTTGTATCGCTGTTGCACCCCGACACGACCCTTTGATTTTCAATTCACACCGAAATCTAACAGCACCTTTCACCTCATTTGAATTTTTTGCATAAGCGCACACACTCGCCCCATCCCGACGTGTCAGCCCGTAATACTACAAAAAAGATGTGGATCTTATTTCTTTGTCGCTGTGTATTTCAGTATAGCAGCCTTAGATCCTGCTGGTTGCTAAGGAGCGAGTGCTCCACCGCTCTAATGGGCTGATTTGGTATTCAGCTCGATGCTGGCTCTTATTTTGGTATGCCAGACAAAGTGTTTTGATGGAGGACGATTGCAGCCGCGTCTGGAGACAGTTTGATGGTTTATGGATGAGAGCACACTCCGTGCCTTTGACTGCACAAGACAATGCACTATGTTCTCTTCCTCCCTTATCACACAATCTCACACAACACAACACACCACACTGGACAGCGTCACACAACATCAGGATCTACAACACTGCTGTAGTGTTACTACTATAACACTAGTCTCTCCCAAGTTTTCTTCCCATGTAACAAAAAGCACTATTCCAAAACGGTAACAGTTTGTTTTCCAAAAAATGTTGTTTTTAGAATTGAACATAATGGGGGGGGTTTTCTGTGTTATTTGTATGCAGCATTGGGAACAGTGGCGCAGCATCTGTATATAGAGGTATCGTAAGAGTTGAAAGAGGACCACATTTAGGCTGTAGCGCTCAGAGTTCCCAAAGCTTGTGGGTGTTTTAATGAGTCATTTTAACTTCGTTTAAAGCCAGCTGAGCAGAAAATAGATCAGTGAATGAGCCCTGGGCCAGTATGGATCTGCAACCGATTTACATCTCTGTGAGAGCCAACCCACATCCAAACAGCTGTGTGTGTGTGTGTGTGTGTGTGTGTGCCAGTGTGTGTGAGTGTGTGTGCCTGCGTGTGTGCGTGCATGCGTGTCTGTCTATGCGTCTGTCTGTGCAGGTGCGAGTGCAAAACAAGGATTCAACATTTCTGCGAGCGGTATACATACTTGTCTCTTTTATATCCTCATCAGAATAGACAAGGGCATTCCAAAGGTGAACTGGGAACTGTAGTTACAGTGTATGCGATGGGATTTGGGGTGTTGACTCTGAAGTGTTTTTTGATAAAGGGATGTGCCGCAGGCGGGAAGCGTCTGCTGTAGAGAGAACACCCAGTCCTTCTGTGGCCTCTCAGGCAGACAGTCTGCTTACTGTTCAGAGACTGATAACAGGCCACGGTAAATAAAACTCTTCAGCTCTGCTCTTCTTTGTGAAGAGAGGGGCCATTGCACGCTGTCTGGTGCTTTTGTTTGGCCTGAGTTGTGTTTTTATGGCGGTTTCCTCTGCTCCATTGTACTCTGTGTATGTGCTTCCTTGTGCAACACCTGAAAGCATAAGTGTCTGACTAGTGAGGCTCTTTAGTGACTTCCAAAATAGGACGGCTTTGTAGTAATTCGCGTACTCTGTAATCTCAAATACAGATGCTCATTACGTGTATTGTCTAATAAAGATACATTCTTATAATTATGTTTTTTTTTTCTTCCAGCTCCTGCAGAGGCGCTGGTGTGTGATCAGTGTGGAGCAACATTCTCCTCAGAGGATGCTCTGGAAGCCCACAGGCAAACACACACAGGTACTTTACAAACACGCATGCATGCACACACACACACGCACACACACACACACACACACACACTCAAACACACACACACACACTATGTTCAACATGGATCCTGGACAGCATACATTGAGCTGTAGCGTAAGCCGTGACGTCTAAACTTTTGATCATGTGTATAAACTTGCTTGTCATGCTGGCTGGGTTAAACTGTTCCTGTCATGATACTCCATAATTTATCAACAGCGAGGTGGGAGGCCCTCTCACATATCACCCACTAATATCTCTTGGCATCCATACCGAGTGCAAGCCACTTCACCGCAGCCTTGCCTTTACAGCGAGCGCATTACAGCTTCACAGATATACTATCCTCACCTCCTGCTTGTGACGGCCATGGAATTATTTACCTTACACTCACACACTCCCCCTCAACAACTAGATGAACCCATTTTGTTTTGCAGCAGTCTCACATTAAGAAAATGTTTGTATTACACCCTCTTCTTGCATGGGAAATGTTTGGCACTAGCTCTCGGGACGAGGACGGGTCCAAATATTTTTCTCGAGAGCTGTGTCCCTGGAAGTAATCTCCCAGCTGAGTATAGCTGGGCAAACCTAGATGGTGCATCCTCAAATGCAGATTGAAAACAAGAGACAAGAGGCGGTTGGCGATTTGTCAGCAGGTCTCTTAGACTTTGGAACGGCCCGCCTGAGGAGCTTAGGCTGCTAAATCATTATTATCCTTTAAATCAGCTCTTAAAACTCACTTTCATAGACTTTTATATTATTATTTTTCTTATTATTATTAGTAGTAGTATTATTACCAAGTATTATATCATAACCAAGTATAAATCGAAGCTTTCTGGAGTATTGCCACATTACCCAGAAGTCAGTAAGTCTTAAGCACCAGTTCTTGACTCCCAGATTTCAATCCACTCGAACCCAGAAAGCTTTATTTGTGGCAGACAGAACATATGCCTGACAGTGTCTGAATCCACACCTTTTTTGCTACTGTCAGAGAAAGGTGATAACCCTCTCAGGAGCATTGGCATGTAACTGTAACTCCAGGTGGCACACACAGTATGAATAGTTAATGGCTGTGGACATGGAGGGGTGTTAACGATGCCCAGAAGTCTCTACCCTCATCTCCCCAAGTTGTAAACATCCAGAGCTCAGTTTCAGCTTGGCAGTGTATCCAGTGCAGGGTACAGGAGGGCATTACTCTCTCATTTTGTCATGATCTCAGCCTGGTCTAGTGTGACGCATGACCCTTTTTACTGACGCTTACTGTAGGCCTCACAGCCTACACTGAAATGAGGTACAAGTAATTCAATCGGTTGTGTGATGGATATAGGGGGAATTTAGATACTGCTCACAACTCCATGTAAAAATGTATATTTAATAAACCTTAACTGTATTTTACTTTTCCTGAAACACATGGGATCGTTCAATGCTTGAGTGCTGATGGTGATACCATGGCTTTGTTTTGCCATGCGGCATAACCAGTGAGCCAAATGAGTTTCCTCTTGGCAGATTAACACTTGTCAGACCTCAGCAGCTGCAATGTTGTCGTCCACCTCCTCTGGAGGGAAAATAACACTACTTTAGGCAGACCTTTCTCTTAAGCAATTTGGCAGCATTGGCTGCAAGGCTAGTTTACAGTGAAAGTCTCTTTAGCCATTTTGATATGTCAGAGGTGAATGGCCGTGGGTTGCTGAAGTTTGAGATCAAAGGGAGGAGGGGGTTTGGGGGTGGGGTGGACTGTGGGAAGGGAAGGGGGTGGGGGGTGTTGGGGCTTCCTGGGGGCAAGTGGATTGCTGGTGGCATTGGATGCCAGGACTCAGAGGAAAACAACATCATGTGCTGCTGTTTACTTCTCACTACAGCACTGTCATAGTCTCCTCTGACCTACTTGTCAGTGCCCAAAATAAAAGAATGGATCTGTCTCCGAATTGCTCTCACAACAAAGGGGTTTGTTTCATCAGAGCAAGTCAAGGCTCTGGGGTACGAGGCTTTTAACTATCATCTTACTTAAAGAGTTTTGGAAAACCCAAGACTGTAGCTAATCTACTGCATGCATCGAAATCGACTGGATATGCTGCAGACCACGCTGGCTAACCATTTTGCCACCTTGCCTTCAAGGCAAAGGCCGTAAAGAGTGCTGTCTTTGTGTGCTTACAGCAGCTGCAATGTTTCCACGCATTATAGGCTGCTTCATCAAGTGAATAATATCACCTTCTGTCTCAGTCCTAATTAAACAGTGCTGTAGTCCATTCAGATACAGCATAGGTTACTGTTAATACCCGGTTATATTTCACACAGACCTTCAACTGAATGGAACTATGTTCTACTTGGCCACTGTGCCCCCAGTGGTTGTTTGCACTGACTGTCGTGACACACAGCGCCCTGACATGCCCTGTTATTTAATGTAGAGTGAACTACAGTGTATTGGGAAAATATGTTAAACATTCTAGGGATCAAGGCAGTTTCAGATGGGGAACAGAGTGTGACCTCAATGAACTGGTCCATGGAATGGTGGTTAAACAGGAGCAACGTATCTCTTGTTGCATTAATTATTGAGTCGGTTGTTCCTCACTCGGGTAGATTAGCAGTCTACTGACGAGTGCCTGGGGTCGTTTAAGGTACCGTGGTGTGTGTGTGTGTGTGTGTGTGTGTATGTGGTTCTACTGCCCCAGAGCCAGTACCATCACATCTACAGGGAGCCGTCTGAGTAAACGCATAGCATGAATGCACCGGGTCATATGAGGTCTAGCACATAATGTAGCCTCCGTGACTGCGTATGTTTAACTGGGTCATATCAGTGACCTGGCAGACAGTGAGAGCGCTGTATACGCTGCACTGTGCCACAGGACGTAGCTTAGTGTGCCTTCACAGTGAGTTGTGTGACTGGTGTCTTGCTATGTTGAGTGTACACGACTTCGCCCGTGATGCGATGTTGTGAAGTGTGAAATCTGTTTGAAATTCCTTGCTCTTTTGATAGTAGCGGGGGATTTGTTTTCGAGCTTTGAGTTGAAACCGCAGCTCACAATTTACTGAAACAAATGCCTGATAGTTACCACTCAGATGATTAGATCTACTCATTCTACAAACGAATACAAATATTATTTGTCCTTCCTTTGTAAAATAGCAGAAAGAATTAGATGTTGTGTAATTTTCATATAGTTTAACAAATGTAAAGAGGCATATTCACAAACCAATCAATGTAATTGACGTAGGTAGGTACCGGACACTAATGCTAAAGTAAACCTAGTGTATAATATGAACACACAGTAGAATTTATACAGATTTGCAGTCGTCATTGAATGCAATCTCTTGTTCAATTTGCAGTGGGTTTACTCCCAGATTCTCAGGGTGGGAAAACTTTTGTTTGCCATTTGAAAAGAAACAGGCTGCGCTTATTTGTGAATGAAGGGATTAGCTTGAACACTTCACCCCAACAAGGACCATGATCCTATCTGGTTGCCTAGACACATGGTTTTGTTTCTTAGGCAGCGTGAGAGCCTGGCTGGCTCCCACCTCAGTTGGACTGAATGAGTGGCAGATGTATGAAGGCAAACTGTGCTTAATCACATGACCATACATGTCTTCTTGGTGTAGATATGCTGAAATAGCACAACTACCTCAACTAGTCTTGATTTAATCGCTTTGTGTCAAGTTGTGCATCATACAAGCAGCTCAATAATGCAGATACACACATGAAATCTGTATATGCTGTGCTTAATAAGAGAACTAGCTGAAAGTAAATCATCATTCCCACTGGAAAGCCTAACCGGCTCCCTCCCACAAGACACAATGCTCAGTCAACTCTCCGGCCTTTGAGGAATACCATTGATTACATGGTATTTACCCCATTGAGGGCCAAGGGTCAGGGGGTCATCCTGTGCCTTAAGACCAAATCCCAGGCCCATTGTCTGGTTAAGGGTGAGAAAGCAGGGGGCAATGACAGCCAACTTTAGGGCCGACTCTCTCACAGAGAAGCTGCTCTGCTCTTGGGACCAAAGCCTACTGGAAAACACTACAGCAGCAAATCCTTTTTGTTTGAAGAGTTAACAGGGTGCACTGAAGCAGGTAGTGATCAGCCCAACGAAATGCCACCGCTAACACATACAAACACTTACTTCCTAGCCTCCGAATGTTTTGTTTACACTTTAGGATATTGTTTTGTTATTTTTATTTTCAGCATTGGTTGAGCAGAATAAATCGAAACTACTGCTGAGATGTTGTCGCTGGATGTCAGCCTGAGATCAAGAGTAAGATTATTGTGACAGAATATTTGTGACATTTCTTTCTTAAGGTATTTCAGTATTCTTCATGACAGTAGGATGCGAATATATCAGTGAGTGTTTGCAAGTGTCAGGGAGCAGGAATGGTTTACACCCACAAAGAAAGAAACTAGACTGTTTAAGTTGTTTTTAGCAGACAGAATGAAGTATGCAGGCTGCATTGAAACAGGCTATTAAAATATATGATAGTTAATAAAGAGACTGTGGAGAGAGGATAATTAAAATAGCTTTGAAGTGTCTACAGAGGGTGGATACTGTGTTATTCAGTTAGTTGAGGGCTCTGCTCTGCCTCCAGCTAAGTAACCTGGACACTTTGAAGCGGAGAGCGCTCCCCCTGCTGGCCGCAGCAAATATTGCGACTGAATTGGTCGACACTTAAAATGGATCAAGGCTCCACATCACAGACCACGCAGAGAATGCATTTTGTGCTCTTTAAATGTCTTTAGCCATTTTTAGATAGATCATTATCCAGACTTCACTGCTGCACAGTGCCCAGTGCATCGGGATTAGTTATGTATGACTCAAAGGCAGAAAGTAAAGCTGGTTAGACAGTGAAAGGCTTTCCTGTATGGTCAGTGGATAAGGGGAATGGGGAGGGTATGGAGGCGTAGAGGAGGGAGGGTCTTTTGTCTTCTACTAAAATATTGTGATCCGTGGGTGAGAAAGGGCCTTGGTCATTAGGCGACAGCATAAAGACAGGGATTGTAGGAGTTGCATGAGGAGCCTATGACTAATGGGCTTGGTCAATGAGGGCCTGAACCTCATTGTGTGTCCTTTGTGTAAATGGCCACAGGCTAAAGCCTCTGAACAGGTGCAGTTCATTCCACTGGATCGCCTCTCTGCAGGATTGTTAAGAGTGGGGAATGTCTTTCATCCTGTCTTCTTTCTGTTAATGATTACGAATGATCAGTTCTATTAGTGGCATTTTGGGGGGGAATTTCAAAACTTCCACATAGCGAGCATTTTTACGAGGTTCAAAGAAAAGCATCATAATTTCAGATGCAGCCTCACAAAGAAAAGGCTTTGTGGGTCTATGTCAAATTGTGCTCATCCATGAAATGTTACTGACTAAAAAACGTTTTGCTTTGTTTGAGCAAATTGTGATATGTGGATTAGAAAACAATACACACTGAATGTGTTTGATTTATCCCTGAAAATGTGAATTTGTTTGCTTTGTTTTGTCTTTCTACTTTGAACGGGCTTGTCTGTTAACTTGATTGAACCTAAAGCAAGTGTCTGACACTCTTCCTTCTTAGTATGAGTGTGCTGTATCCCTTTCCCTGCGTTAATTCCAATTTAATTGCCAGTTGCCTCAAGGCACTTCAATAACAGTAACAAATGATTTGATTTAGTGGACCTCATCAGACTGCATTTTAAATGCGACACAGCAACCCCACTTGAATTCCAATGAAGTGCTGGCACAGCCCTCTGTTTACTAATGATCCTCCGCTGGAGATGTCTGATTGAATCTGAGTCAGGAGCAATGGGACCTGCTAGCATTGTAAATGATCCGCAACCTGAGCAGACAGAGAAATAAGGACCTCATAATCTCACATTAAAGCTTCACTCTCCAGGACATGCACATTATTTCCAGTGCAACTGATTAACCAATTCCTCAGTCTTACCACACATATGAATTTGCATGAGTGTGAGTAAGGGTGCTAGATTGGTGTTAAGAGCTGGCATACAGACCCCGTAGATCAAGCGTTGACTGTATGACAGCCAATGGATCTTCTTCACAGAGCCATTCTGACTTAAACTACCCTGCCTGCGACTCCCTATCTGTATTCCTCTCCACACGCCGTGCAACAGGAAAGCAGCCCCAAAGTGATGCCAGGTCACACACAGGATTAAACTGGATTGTGTTTTTTCCTGCAGTCCTGCCTTTAATGGCTTGATATCACTACTTAACATTCTGCACAGAGCGCATAGTGTAGGCATCATTTAGGGTGGAGCTACTATCAGCCGCTCTTTGAGCAAAGAGACAGAGGACTTCACAGGCTGGAGCTGACTCCTGATGGGGAATGAAGAGAATAATTACACATCTAACACACCAGGAAGAAGCCATTGATTGTGTGATTGGCATGCTGTGCATTGTGTTCGAAATTCTTAAAGAAAACAATGACTTTCAGGGTTTAAAATAGAGTGTATAAAGACTCCAGTTGAAAGTGCCTCTGGGCTTTTAGGGGAGTTAGTTTAGGTAGAGGCACTTGCTCTTTGAAAGAAGCTTTTCCCTCAGAGGACTCACACAAAGTTGAAGTGACCCAGTTTCCCCACTTAAGGCCCTGTCTGTGTATGGTACTGAAATAACTGTGCGTCTGTGTCTTGTACGTTCTCCAGGGACTGACATGGCGGTGTTCTGTCTGCTGTGTGCAAAGCGCTTCCAGACCCAGAAGGCCCTGCAGCAGCACATGGAGGTCCATGCAGGCATGCACAGCTACATCTGCAGCCACTGTGAGCGCCCCTTCCCTAGCCACACCACACTCAAAAGACACTTGCGCTCTCACTCGGGTAAGAGATGGATCATCCTCATTCTCATCATCATCATCGTCAGTGTTGTTATCTCCTGCAGCATCACAGTCACAAATGATCAATAAATACGTGGTGTTAAAAGCATGCATATATTACAAAAGACACAAATAAGGCCATAATATATACTGTATATATATATATCTGTATATGGGGTAATTTCCTTGTTCCAGTTACTGGCTTTAAGATTTTAGTTAATTTGCATGCACGCTCTCCCACCCTCCCTTTTCCTTCTCTATAAAATGACTCACCTCTCTGATGACAGCACTGTACCGTTATGGCCGGTGCATATTTTGGGCAATTTCATCCTGTTTATATTTTGGGTTCTTAGACAGCCTTTGGGCTTCTGCAATTCACGGCTGTCAGTTCTAGTGTGGTTCACCCAAAATGATAGAGGAAACCCAAATAAATATTGAAGGAAAAGCAAATGGAAATGACTTGTCTGTGTGTTCTACCGAGGGTGAGTCTTAGTGCCGCAGGAGACGGAGAGATATTTACTGAAAAGATGTCCCCCTTTCTTCTTTTACCTTAAATAACACTCCCAGCTGTCAGGACGGCTTGATGTCTAGACAGGAGAAATACATAATTGATGTGAAGAGACAGAAGTGAAGGGAGTTTTGGCCATGGCAGCGTATCTTGTTTGTATGCCATTCTGCTTGGAAGTAACATTTTGTAAATGTCATCTGCTCCACAGTGGGGTGGGGGATTGGGGAGAATCAGCCTGTAATGAGGAGAGCAATGTATCCTCCGACTTGGCTGTTGCTGTGGACACTGAGATAATGAGGCACATAGGTCATTGGAGATGAGTCAAAGCCTCAGCCTAGGAGAGAAATAGATTAACTACAGTATAGAGAGCAGAGCAGCACATGGCTGGAGGACTTTTATTAGCTATTAGCAGACAGCCAAGAGGAGTGTCCTCATGTCATAACATTATCCACGTCTGAAAGCACATTATTCCCCAGCCTGACATGCATGTGCAGAAAGGGCTATGTGACTATTTGACCTGTGCAGCTACATATGCACTATACATGTCACACCAATGATAAAGTTACCCTTTTATGCTGGTCGTGATAATGGGCTGCCTCGAAGCGGGCTGCAGCGGTGCAGGCTTTTGTTGTGACATGGCTGTGTTTTCAGGTGATCACCCGTTCGAGTGTGAATTCTGCGGGAGCTGCTTCAGAGACGACGGCACGCTGCGGGGCCACAAACGCATCCATACAGGAGAGAAGCCTTATGAGTGCAACGGCTGCGGGAAGAGGTTCAGCCTCAAACACCAGCTAGAGACACACTACCGTGTTCATACAGGTCAGAGCTCAGACACACGAACACACAGCAGAGCGCACAAGGGTTTGACCGATATGGGTTTTTTAAGGCCGATATTCTTGTATTTGAGCTGCTGATTTTGCACTGTTATTCAACATCTTAAAATTTTATAATTTTTATGCCCCAAAAATAACAAGTATTCAGTGTTTTCCCACAGAATGTTATTCTTGTCAGGGTGGAAATAGCATTTAGATCATGAGACACAAACCCAGACTAATTTAATTTTTTTTAGTTTGGTTAGCAGTTCTTTAAGGCAGGGTGACCCAAAACACCTATTCAATGGTAGGAGAAACTCACTTACTGCCTTTAAATGAAGAATTAACTTACAAAAAACATTATTGAATTGAATTTAAAAAACATTATAAAATGTGAAAACAAAATAAAATTGCATTGCAGTTTTACCGACTGTGTTTATGTAGCTGTGATCAGGGAGGAACCTCCATCTGATATTTTATATAAGGCAAACTGATATATCGGTTTAACCCTAGAGCACACACACACACACACACACACACACACAGAGAGAGATCCCACACCACACCACAACAGCAGATACAGTGGACTGAAATAGAGGATGATTCCCGTTTCACCTGCCGAGTCTCTGCTCTGGGTTTACAAGGTTAATGTGTATTGTTTAATTTTTCAGGTGAGAAGCCATTTGAGTGTAAGCTGTGTCACCAGCGGTCCAGAGACTACTCGGCTATGATCAAGCACCTGCGCACTCACAACGGAGCGTCTCCATACCAGTGCACCATATGCCAGGACTTCTGCCCCAGCTTGGCTGCCATGCAGAAGCACATGAAGGGCCACAAACCGGAGGATGTGCCGCCAGACTGGAGGATAGAAAAGACTTATCTTTATGTCTGTTACGTCTGAGCAGGACTTAGACCCAGTGCACACAGTCTGACACATACACACATTCAAACAAACACACACACACACACACACATAGCTGCACACGGCAAATGCACAAACACCTGAACACACACAAGCACATGCAAGCATGCAGACACACTTGTGCACACACACGACA
The DNA here is from genome assembly GCF_048128805.1 of Centroberyx gerrardi. Classification (NCBI taxonomy): domain Eukaryota; kingdom Metazoa; phylum Chordata; class Actinopteri; order Beryciformes; family Berycidae; genus Centroberyx; species Centroberyx gerrardi. The sequence goes on from NC_136002.1 coordinate 22,697,987, forward strand.
CATTCTCTCTCTCACACACACACACACACACACACACACACTCACACCTTTTGATATTAGTTGTATCTCTAATGGATCCACTGTGGTTAAACTCAACGCCACAATGGTTGCAACTGCTGACCTGTATGTGTAGCAGTAGCTTTTTGAGCGATTGCTAAACTATCAAACAACCCGAGTCATCTTCTATGATTGTGCAGAGTAGATGCTGAAAATAATTCCACCAAGGCTTGATTGGTTGAACTTAGCAACATTTCCTCTCCTAATTTCCTGTGACTTATCAGTTTTCTGCTGTTGGGTTTATTTTGGAGTTGTTTATTTTCTGCATGTTTTACTTGAATGGCTGCCATGTTTTGACCTCATAAGCTTGATCTCTTTAATTGCCTTGTCTTTCTTGCAGTGGGTGATATTATTTTGAGGTAGCTGGCTCACACAATTTGCATTTCTTTTGCAATGTAATAGGTTTTGCTATTTATATGTTGGGTTTTGTTACCAAATATGTGCTGATTTTCATCACCCAGTCTATGTCTCTTAGGCTGATTGCTAGTGGAGCAAGCTCTACCTCCACACTTTACACTTTTTGTTTTAGACCTACTGCAAATTTTCTTTGTTCATTCATCAGTAGTTTTAATTTTCTAACGCATACCTACATAAAATTTAATTTAAATGGTTAAATAGTGTGTAAAAAAAAATGCTAAAGGCCTCAAAATGGCTTTTATGTGTAGTTTTTTATCATTAACTATAGATAGATGTCTTATAAATCACAGAATCAGAATTTTCTAGAAGAAAATTGAAGAAAACATGAAAACAAGTTGTTTTTTTTACAAAACATGAAAAGAAAATTCTGACATTGAATCACTATAAGCAGGTTATTGTCAATTGTAGTGTAGCTGTAATGTACAAACTGTCATGGTATGTTATTCCTTTATGTGAGCCTAACACGGGCCTTATAGATTTAAACGTTGTATTTTTGTATTACAGTAATTTGCTATCTGTTTACATTTGGTATGATTTGAGAAACATCTTAATGTGTGTGTTTTATAAGTCTCTGATTTGATTAAGATCCCCCCCTTGTGCCTCTTTTATAAATAGAGCATTGATGTGCTTGAGTACATGGGTTTGTGCTATTGGTAGTTGTTTCTGGGTGTTTGTTTATTGTTACTTAATTAAAGATAGACTGCCATGTAGATCCACTTGTCTGAACATTGCAACTGGAAGCAACATACTGTGATAGTGACTGATACTCTGATGCAAGTTCCAAGCAATTTTGATGTAAAAGTACACGCTTCTCTCAAATTGTTCCCTTCAAAGTGACAATGGACTGAGATCTCTGGATGAAAACAGTGTGTATAGCAAATCTTGGCATCTATGGGCATTACCAATGCCTTCTGAAGTAGCCAACAACACTCAGTGCCATGAAAACACACATTCACTGTATTCTACATGAACATGCACTATAAATGGATTTCCTCGGTGGACCAAAAGAAATAGAGCACTTTTGTTTGAAAATGGTTTTTCTTTGATCTTTCTATGTTGTGATAATGCAGATGTCCTTTTATTTGGTGTGTTCTAGAAGGATGTGATTAGCATTGTTTAGATTATGTCAATGTCTGTCTACCTCAGGACCAGATCAAAGCTCGACCTGGCATCCAATCAGGGTTGTTCTTCTTGCCATGTGTGCAGTAAAATCCCTCTTCATTACAGCTTTGTAACACAGTGTGTGAAAGTGTTTTCTCAGTGTGGATTCAGGCACAACTCTGTACGCGTCAGTGTTCTGTGGCATGGTGAAAAAAGAATAAAACAATTTACTATTTTATGCATTCTGTTTCATTTCCCCACAACTTCTGGTGTCTGAATGATAAGACACTGAAATGGATTATGGGACGACCCGAATATGTTTCCCTATCTATGATTACTACAGTCTTAAATCAACCAGAACATCTCACTTTTATAGCCTTGCCCCTAGGTTGGACAAGGGCCATAATGCTGCTGAGCCCACTTATAGTTTATTGGCTCCTGCCACAGCTCTTTACAGTCTCAAGTTGTTTATGTGTCATCTGGGCAACTTGCGCCCAGCTGGAGCCATTCCAAGCACTCTGCTGACCTTTGATGGCACTGTTCCAGAGGCGCAGCTGGCCTGGGTTTTATTCCAGATGTGGAAGGGGCTAAGCATCAGTATATCTCGCCTGCCACTGCCAGTACACTGGCATGCCCATGTGACAGCACAGTGAAAGCGACGCTATGGTGAAACACTGCAAACACAACGCCGCTCCTCTTCATTACAGGTAATGATGGCAACATTTACCAAAAATGTGTGTTTCTGGGTTTTCATGCTTGCCAAAAGCTTCAAGGGCTTGAACAGGTTATCATGCCAGTGGAATTGGTTCCTTAGATTTCCTTTTTTTCTATCATCTTGTCCCAATAAAGTAGCCACTGAGTAAGCTGTAGACTTTTGTAAATTGTGTAACCTATTTTCTAGCTACATGACTTCACCCTAATAGCTAAATTCCAGCTCACAATGTTTACACTCTGTCTAGTTTCCTAGCCATATGACTTTTTTAGCTTACCCAATTTTGCCACGAGGATCATTAAAGTTTCATCTCATCTTAGCTATATGACTTCAACCCTATCAGCTAAATTCATGTTCACAATGTTTACACTGCTGTTCAGTCGTAAAAAAAAAATTGTAAATGGTACTGCGGTAATATTTTGGCAATCCTTAACATTGTTGATGTTTGAAACTATTTAACTACTATAGGGTTCATTCTTGCTCATGCAGCAGCAGGTACACAGCTCTAAAACGCTCACCTGAGACCTTTACAGTACACCCATTGTCATATACTGTTGATCACTGATACTGCCAGAACAGATGGGGGTTAAGTGCCTTGCTCAAGGGCATTTAGAGAGTAGCTGCTGAAGGTGGGGAGAGCTCTTATCATTGACTTCATCCCAGATGTTTCCACTTGATCCAGGAATTGAACTGGCAACCTTCTGTTCTCAAGCCTTCCTTTCTAACCTTCTCCAACCTTCACTTCCATAATGAGAACTGAATGTAGAAATATACCGTATATTTAATTCTGACGGTGCAAAAAAATTCCTCCTCTGTATCCCCCCCCCCGACCCAATCCAACCCAACCCCTCCTTCAGCCCAAGACCATGCTCAGTAGAGTAGCAGATTGAGTAGGAGCCAGTGTTAATGTAATCTCCTCTGTTTAATTAGAGTGAGCATGGTGGGCAGCTAAAGCAAACCACATTACCCGCCATCTGGTGGGGAGCAGCTCTGCTCTTACCCACCCTCACTATCATTAGCCTCTACAAGACAAGACAAGACACAAACACATACATGACAGCTATTTATTCATCCTGTCACATTCAATACAGACACAACTGCATACCATTTAGCAGATGTAATCAGGGCATACTCATGCTTAGGCCTGTCACAAATGTCTTTTCATTCGATTACAGTGTATACTGTAATTCCAAACCTAAGATACTTGTTAACTATTGAATAACAGAGTTAGAATAACACAATAAAAGCCATTCTTATACTGTCCGGTGCAGCTGCTCTTACAAAATAGTGTGTGTCCCGTTTTCTCAGGTATTGCCTATGGTTAGAGACTCATCAAAGTGGATTTCAGCTATGTTATCAACTGTGACCTCCGACACTGCGGCAATTTATGGAGAGCAACTATGGGATGACAACACATTCCACACATCCAGGGAGGAAAAAGTCCAAACCTTCAAACTATCACCTTAAAGTTATTATTTTAAAATGTGTTTGAACATAGGATTGCTGAATAATTACACCAAAATCTACTGCTCCTATTTGCAGGTATTGTAGAGCAAGGTTACCTTCAGCAGATTTGAAAAAAAAAAAAAAATATCCAAGTCTACCAGAAGAGGTCAGTATGACACCACAGCTGCCTTCCACCCCAGACTGCAGGCATGGCTTCAGTACTGGGGATTTATGGCTCCACAGAAGGCAGAGCCCACTGGCAGACAGCAAAGGAACACACTTATCGAAGCACAGAGGAGAGCCAGGCAGAGGCACTGTGGTGGGAGAGAGGGGGTATTCTATCAAGCAGAGAAATGCCTCTTTCTCTTCTAAGAATAGAGTCTGTAGGAGGAGTGCATAAAAACAAGTAGAATATCTTCAGTTTCGAAGCTACTAGCCGAAACGTTTGTGCATGACGTTTTGTATTTGCATTTATAAAAACGTAAAAAAAAATAGCATAATGAGAACATACAAGGTTTGGAAAACCTACTTCTTTTTGAGTGCAAACCATCTTTCTTTCTACTGAAGATTTTCTAAGGATAGAGACGATATAAGGAGGTACACAGGTCTGAAAATTCAACACTACTGCCAATACTATCGCCCAAAAGGTGATGTATGCCGCAATTTATGTTACTCTGCAGCCCCTTCAGGATTGATCTAATGACCATCCCTGCAGATCTTTGCCCTCACCCTGTGACAGCTTTCAGTGGGCTTTACTGCTTGAACACGATGATGATGATGATCATGATGATGATTGTGTCGTGACAAGGCACACATGCAGAGCCCGCAGTCACAGCCGTGCTTTGGGAACGTTAACAGGTTCCACTGCATAGGCAGGACTCTTCCTGGTGCATCATTGTAATTTCCTTTGATACGCCCCAACATGACTTCCACAGAATTTGGATATACTGTCATGTAAATTGAAATGTTTCATGTGTAGACATTAGACACAGAAAGTTATAATGTTCATCACAACTGCCACTGGAATGCTCATGCAAAAGATGCCGTTGCCATGGTAACACATCAGCTGTCTGAGTCTCATGCGCCAGATCAACACTGACTCTCGTGACAACATTATCAAACATTCTGTGGCAGCCATTGTAAGCGTACCAGCCAAACGATCATTCAACAGTGTAGATTTGAATGGGAATGACCGTACTATCAATTAAAATCCGATGGGTTCCACTCTGCCCCGTCTGTCTCTGCGGACAGTCCAGCCGCTGACGAGAGGTCACAGCCAACTGCATCAATGACATCAATCCTCATGATGGCACCGCACATCAATGAATCAGTTTTAAATGCCTTTTTGGTGGGCTGTATTCTGGCAAAAGCTGTCCAGGCCTAAAAAAAAAGGAGCTTCCCTCTCCGGTGCGCAGTCAGAACTGTGGGATTTCAGAGAGGGATGAGAGGCTGCTGCATCTGATGTTCAAGGTTTGGACCCTGGAAGAGGCACACATACTAATGGCTGAGATAAGAGCAAAGCTGATCAAATCTCACCACACCAAAGAGGGCGAGTGCATCCCCTCAGAGCAGAGAGAGATAGATCTAGGTCCAAACTTGGCTGGAGCCTCAGATCAATGTACATGAATGAATGAATGAACGAATGCAGTCCACTCTGGGGCATCAGTGACAGCCCCATGTAAGGTGATAGATTTGAAATTGTGGTCATGTTGGAGGGATCAGTCCACAACTCAGGTTTGTATGCCTATAGGGCTAATATGATACATACAGACAGTGGAAAATGTGACACTGGTTCATTTTTCTGTATACTCATCAGAATCAGAATCAGAATCAGAATCAGAATCACATTTATTTCCGTCAGGTAAATTTTCGCATACTAGGAATTTGCCTTGGTGAGGTTGGTGCAGCGCAATATACAAGCATTTAGACAGACAAACAAGCAGCAATCAAGCTTTACAATATAATTTAAATATCAAACGTCAGAGACAAAGAAGAAAGAAAGAAGAGATTCCTGAAAATATATACAGTAGTCACCACAAAAAACAGTACTAAAAAGTTTTTTTTTTATATGATAATTAGGAACTACAGATTATGGCATACATAACTAAATGATTTCTGCTTTATGGAAGAACTGATGAGGTACACATGTATCCATGAACCAAAATGGCGACTTTCATCTTCCCCAAATTATTCTATTGTGATTCCATAACACATTTAACTCAGTGAAATGGCAGCTAAGTAAATTATTGATCATACTTGGCTGTCTCAGAAAACAAATCAATCTCAGTGCAACAGTGTTTCACCATTAGAGGGAGGCATCTAACCACAGTGGAATCACCAAACACAAACACACCATACACTCTCCTATTTTACCTCTTCTGTTTTCCTCTGCAGGAGGGCAATTCAGCGTAAAGCCAACATTATCAACCATCATTATAAACCCAGTAATATGAATTTCAGCCCATAGCTGTTTCTCTGTCAAATGCAATTCATGCTACTGTTGCAATGCTCATTACACTGTGTTTGATTTCCAAATAATTCCATATGACACTGGTTAGATGGGCCAAATAGATCTGGGACATTTCTGGGAATCTGCTTTGACAGTAAGACAAGGTGGAATGCTCTTCCTGGCAGATTTCCCCTTCACCTGCTCTCTGACTAATCCCATACCAGACATACAGTATGGGAGATACATACTCTTGTATCAAAGGTACCTTTGGCTAACCCAAATTCTAACAGGGAAATTAAATTAGATGAAAACTTCACAAGAAGAGGGGCTTTGACCTCCTTCCATCCCTGTGAGTTCAAAATCATTTACCGTTTCAATCACCATTAGCAAATAATGCATGTGCTGTTGTATTTCAAATCCCTATCTCATCTGTTATTTCTTGGAAAGCCATAATTAAACTCATGTTTTCCTTTTCAGAAGCCACCCAATTAGACCTATCTATCTTTTACAAAAAAGGCTATTTGAAATGAAGAAAAGCGTATTACTTAAAGGAAGGACAGGGGAAAAAAGAGAAAGTCTCATCTGTCGGCAGGTAGACAGAACAGAGTTCATTTTGTTCTTGAGTGCCACGTTGAGAGATGATACCTTTGGATTCCAAATGACTGGGATTGACATGATATGAGACTTTTCAACAATCCGCAATTATGACCTTTGCTCAGAACCTACAAACTGTCAGGTAATAAAGTTCTTGGGTGAAATGGACAATCTTTTGGCACAGGTAAAGGTGTTACCTAGCAACCCCCCCTGTCCTATCAATGCTCGGCCTGGAGGTATCTCTGGAGATGCTCCCCCCTACAAAGACCTGGTTCAGCTTGCCTCCATAGGCCCCATGACCCCCTTGGACAAACAACAGCCTCATTCTCTGCACCACTGCTGACCTCATTGTCTCTTTGTGAAGGGAAAATCCAGAGTTGCATTCTGTTAAATGGCAAATGGTCCACCACCGGCGAGCGGACCAGACCTCTACCTCCAGCACAGGCCTACAGATGAACACTAAAGAGCCGCTCTCTCCTCAGGAATATACACAAGGAAAACATGGTAAGACACGAGACACCAACTTCCACGCTACAATTTCCTCCATCTGTTCAATGTATGCAATACCGACAACAATACCTCTCTCTCATTGTCACCTTCAATGGCACCTTCTGAATGTATGGTAACAGATGTTGTTTACACATACAGTATTAGCTGCAAAGCTGTATAACCTATTTTTTTCAGCAGTGACAACTTTAAGTAACCTGCTCTACATTTTTAATCAGATGTTTTTTTATTCAGATCATGTACATTGTATGACCTAATGCTGTATAATTGTACTGAATGTGTAATCATAAATGGCTCCTCTGCTTTATCCAACTGGTGCTAATTGTAGAGACCCAAATTACATGTTTAGGTACCTTTAAGTGCTACAGTATTAAGACATGGGACCAGATGGTATTTAGAGAGAATTTGTAATTGTATAATACCAAGTCTGTATTGCACATCTATAGATAGCTTTATTATAATTACTGTAATACTCCCAGCGTTGCTTATGGAAACAGCTGCTTCTCGGAGAATTAACCCGACAAACACATAGGCTTCACAATCCAGAGTGATAAAACATTTCCGAAAAGTAGGAACATTCTGAAAAAATTATCAGACGCTTTAAAATTACCCCCATATGAAAATTCATCACCACACACAGTGCAATACTGACGTGTAAGGGATTTTAGGTCGCTCATTATGCCTCACACACTTGGGGATATGTGACACATACACCTGTACACACCTACAGTTCTGACTCCTTACATCTGGACGGGTCAGTCATGTGCCTAATATCCAGGTTTACAATGTTCCTAATTAAATCTGATAGAGTCTGACGTGTGTGCTGTTGTTGAGGAGCAAGTGGTGAAAGGAAAGTCTTGTTTTTTTTTGTTGTTGTTGTGAGGCAAACTTGCCAAAACTTTAGTGGAGAAAATGAGATCTAATGCAACCTACTATAATCATTACAGAGTCTTGATGGAGACACATTATCAGTGATTGAGAACCCTGCAGCTGTCAGTCATCCTTTCCACTCAGAGAAAACGGCAGAGGTGGGAGGGGCCAAGGGAGTCCAGGGCTGCCATGCTTGGATAAAGGGGATTCATTCTACAACCCACGGTAAGCCCCAGTGGTGATGGGTGTCAAACCACAGGCAATATAGCAGGAATCTTACTTTATTTGTGCACAAACCAAGGTGAGCTACACCGTCTGGCTAGGAAAACACACAGTCCAAAAAACACAAGGCAGTATGACTTGTTTCATCAAACTATTACCTCTGCAGTGCATTGATCAGAAGGTATGACACTGCTTCTTTACATACATGCTGTTGTGCAGCATGTATGTAGCTTGTGAACCGTATTGCATCCATCTCTGTCTCTTATCTTGCATATTGTCAGTGTGCTCACGTGCTTCGCTTGGTGCATGCATGGAGTGCGGCTTATTATTTTCTGCCACTGTCTCACTGCTGTGTGTCAGTGTACTGTATGTATCAGCTGACATTTAACATTCTTTTCAGCTCGTATCTGGGATCAGATAGCATTAAATCCAAGCTCTTCTATTGCCTTAGCTCATAGACTGGTGAGACTGCTGGCAGCGGTGTGTGCAGTCGGACTCCTGGGAGGCTTAGCTGTGGGTGTCTGGTTTCTAGGTGAGTTATTGTGCTCATGAAAGAATCACTAAATGGGCCTAACAGTAAGGTAACGGGAAACTGTAAACTAAACTGTAAACGAGTTACAACAACTCTGGCTACTGTACATTTGTAGGTCAACGCTACTTTTCAGTGTGTTCAGAGTGTTTTTAAACGTTTACTTCAGTATTTGTGGACATCAAAATGTATTTATTTGAATCTTTTATAAATTAAATATTCATCATTACTTTTTCTGGAGTAAGATTTATTTTTAAATGTAAGTGTGATGAGAGCATTTATTAGATCTCTCATTTACAGTAAAACAAACATTCAGGACTTCACCTACCATACCTCCCATATGGGTTAAAAAGGAATTATCCCCAAAATGTTGGCTGATAATGGTCCATCAACTTATTGATGGACCATGGGTAATCCATTAATTTGTGGAGGGAAGATTTTGGAACCTGCACATCTTGATTTTTGCTCAAAAGCAACAAACTTGTTGAGTATTGTTTTAGTGAGCTACTCTTTCACTTGAGCTATTTCTGCTTTCACTCTTACTTGAGTAAAATTTAAATTAAGCAGCAGTGCTGCTTCAGTATTCTTCCCACCTCTACTTGATAGTATTTTGCTACTGTACCAGACAGGGTTTGTCTGTTCTTTATGCTAATTCTGTAAGAGATACTCTGGAGTTTTTTGTAACATCAGTTATGTTAAATTTTCTGAGGTGGCGAATGAACATGTTAAGTCCGCCTGCCTACCTGGCTGATTGACAGCCAAATTCATTATAACTGTTCCACATATAGTTAGACTTCTGCTGAGGCCTTCCTCCTCCCAGAGTCCAGCAGGGCTGGGAGACACCAAGGAGACGTCCTTCTGCAATGTGACTGAGGACATCTCTGTGTCCGACCCCAGGAAAGGTCTGTGTCACCTTAAGTCTCTGGTGTTCGTTGGAAGTATGCCCTAGTTTCACTGTCATATGAGTAAATGGGCAGGACAAAATTCTGTGGTTGCTACTATGTACTTAATCATAGTCAACGGAGTCATGGTTCATATCTGAAGAGGTTTAAAGTTGAATAGTGACAAAATTGTTATGCAACAGCTGTTTCTTCTAGCCCTTTGGTCACTCTTGAGATATGCCCATTGACTGACATCAAAATATCACACATAATTATCTGTTTGTTTTGACTACATTAGCATAGATACCAGTGTTTTTCCTATTCAGTTCCCACTCAAACAAGAGGCTAGTTCATTACTGCTGACTGAGCTTGTCTCTGGAGGGATTTTCAATCAATCAGGTTCAGTGTTTTACAGAATCAGCCCAGAGAACTCTCTCCTGGAGATCCAGCTGGAGAAGCTCTCCACCTGGCTGCCCGTGTGCTACGAGAGGTGGAACTCCTCCCTGGGAACGCTGGTCTGCCGTCAGCTGGGCTATCTGAGGTTGGTCTGCTCCACTGACAGGATCACACACCACCTCCCCATAGCTCTCGGCCCCTGACACTGATTGAGAACCGAGCGCCCACTCAATAACTTACAGTTTAATCTTTAGCCTGCGTTGCCAAGGTTGATGGCTTGGCTTATTTATGGCCTGTTAATACAATATTTACAAGCTCACTTCATGCCTCACGGGTCTGAATTATCTTACTACTGACTCCCACCCAATTTGTATACTTTCTCTTTCCAGACTGACCAAGCATAAAGGAGTGAAT